>NW_022145837.1:1329052-1539487 GCF_002938485.1 Sitophilus oryzae
TTTATCCATCCTTTTTTTAGTTCTAAGAACAAAACGCGTAATCTGATATTTCTTCTGCGGGCGTCACCGTCCTTACGATGTGTCGCTTATTTCGTTATTAATGTTTATGTTTCCATCGTGTCGTCTATCTCTGTCCCCCCCTGTGACCCCGCCCCTGTGAAAACACGCGCTTTATCAAGATGTCCGCGAGTTTAATAGGGTCCGAGAAGATTCGGGTTTTATCGTGTTACCTGATGGTAGGTAATTCTGAGATGGTTTAGGGAAAATGACGTTCGAGTTTTGCAATGGCCAGCACAATCCCCAGACCTTAACCCCATCGAAAATCTCTGGGAAGAAGTAGAACGTCGTATTTGTACCCAAATGTTTCCAAATAAACAATCCTTGATAGATAAAATTAATGAAGTTTGTACAAATCTTTCCGAAAATGTCATTCAGAAGTTGATTGCTTCAATGCCGCGCCGTTGTCAGCAAGTTATTAATAATAATGGATATTCTGTCAATTACTAATGTATGACTTTCAATTAGTATTGTTCTTAAATATGTTAAATATTTTTTGTTGAAATAAGACACAATAAAATTTGTTGAATACAGTTTGTTGCTCTACTTTTGTCGCTCCTATTCTTATCAATTTTTATAATCAATATTATTTACCATTTTTAAACTGATTAAAAGTACACCAAAATAGTACTAGTACTAAAATAGTACTATAGTAATAGTGTAAGGATAGTGTGTTAGTAAACATAGCCGAAAATCACAACCTAATTTTTTTTTTTATTCAAACATGAATAAAAATGAACTTTGTTGCTCTACTTTTGTATTTGTGTGTCTACAAACGTTCTATCGTTTTTTAATCTTTCCATAAGTTGTGTTAATTTTTGACAAGCTTTATGTCAATTTTTAGTAAATTATGTCTAGAGATTGACCTTGTCAAAATTATCGCCGATTTACGTTTCCCACCCGCACTCGTCGCCGTTTTTTTTTCAATCATACGGTATGTGCAGATTTTTTCTTGGGGGTGTTCTTCTAAACATCTTAAAAAAGTCTGTTAAATAAAAATGGTAACAGCTGCTTATCAGTGTGGCTCCAGTTAAACCGCACACGCTTCGAAAGGTTACTTATCTGCTTTTTTTTAACACGATCCAATAATGTGTTTGACGCCCGGTACTCGTAAAAACTACCCGTGTTCACGCCCATGTCGAAACAATTAATTTTTGTTTGACGAGAAAAAAAAATGGGACATTGGAAAAGAAATGGGACCACACACAGGCCCAACATCGACACGCCAACTATAAAACGCTCTTTCGATTAGCCACCGATTGATTTTTATGGTACCTTCTCAAATATACAATTTTTTTTGACTGTATAGAAACAGTTTTTTATACGTATCATACCCCCTCAGAGATATAAGAAAACATAGAGGTGTCCTAACCCTCAAAGTCCACAAACAAATAATATAGAGAATCTTTACTGTATACATAACAAAGTTATCCAATATACAGGATGGCGCCTCTCATTGGACGCAAGGACTCCAAGGAGAACGACAGTTTTGAACGACAGAGTGAGCATATCTAGGTTAATTTATACTCTGTTTTTTTTCTCAGGTAAGATTTCCACAGATGATGACAGAATAAATGCAGATGACGTCCCATACCAATCTATTTATTTGACTAAAAAAGTTTCTAATAATTTTTAAGTTAACTATGGATGGGTTTAAATATAAATCCGTCATGCGTCATCTCTTGTTGTTTTTAACCAGTTTTATTGGTTTATTTCAAAAATGACAGATCGTATTTCAATTTTATTGGTTTGACGGAACGATGAACGACAAACGAACGCTGATGCGTATGAACTCGCCTTTAGATTTTTGACGCTTGTCAAAGTCTTGCCAGATTATAGGTTATAATTTTGTGTCAACCAATGTGTGATTTTAGTACTGCAAAGAGAAATAATGTCAAAAGGTACTGGTTAAAAAAAAATAAGATTAAAGTTAATTAGCCAATCTTTAAGGTATAAAATTTGGTAAGTATTATTATTAATAAAATAGTTTGTTTTATTTATCTATGTTGTTTTATTTATTCCTGTGGAATATTACAAATTTGTATTTGTACATAAGTTATATTGATAAATATACTCATAAATGCGGGTCGTTTCATAAAGCTTGAAAGTAAAAAATAGTTATTTTTTATATTTTTATGGTATGTGGTGTCTTGTTCTTGTTTGTTTTGTATTAACACATACCGTTTTTATTAAATAAAATAACTCGATTACATTTTTTCAGTTTTATACAGTTTTTTTCACAATATTTTGAAGTAATCACTTTTCAATCAAATTTTAAATATTTCCTACTATGTGTTCCAGTTGTACCAACTTATTTCTTTGTAAAATAAAATAAACTACTTTGAAATTAAAATGACAGACACATCTATCACTGTCAAGGATCTTCTCGTTGGACAGACTATAGAGCATTTTCTAGAAATGTGTCCCCAAAAAATGTTACACATCAAAGATCATCATGTGTTTTTCTAGGAAAAAAATATAGGTGAGTTTGTGAGTGACTTTTAAAAGCAAGTTAATTATTTACTTAAATGGAACACCCAGTATAATATTTGGATATTCAATGCACTGAACCAAAAGTCGACATAAGTATAATGAAAAAGTTCATTAATATAATGAATTAAATCATTAATTTTGAGCCGATGAACGATTTCATTGGCACAATGAAAAGTAATTCATTAAATGTTCTAAAATTCTATGAAATTTAAGTTCATTAAATCAATGAACAGTGTTCATTAATTTGAAGAACACATTCATTGGTACAATGAACAGATTTCATTAATATAATGGACCTAAATCCTTATATTAATGAACCGTTATCATTAATACAATGAAATAATTTCATAACCTATTTAGTTATACATTTAAAAGTCGACACTATTAGTAACTCTTGTTATACCATATAATCGATGATAAAGATCGCTGTCATTGATATGAAATGTCATTGATAGTCATGTCCCAGTCAACTACCTAAAATAATTCTACTATAAATAGATTTCCATTTGAACAAGCCTTTAGCTACAAAGGTAACAAAATTACTAATAGTGCCGACTTACTTACGAGCACAGTAAATTTTTCCATTAGGGATTATTAATAAAAAACAAGTGCAATAAACTAATAATAATTTATTAAACTCGATATAGCATATACAAATTAAAAATTAAAAAAATCGAATCGACGAAGAGAATAGTAATGTTATTATTAATTTTACACAACCAAACCAAACATCTTCTTCCGATTCTAAAAGACGTATATAAAAATAATTAAAATGCCAAATATTAAAAGAACATTCGAATTTACCATAATCAGTTCCATGCCTCGATTTGTTACTATGTTTTTCTTCTTTTTGTTTTTTATCTTCTGAAACATATTTGGAAACCGCTGTTTTAATGAATACCCACACCAGAGATCTCACACAGCAGAATTTGATTTCACAACACAACAAATTAACTACAATACGATAGGACTTTTATTTAAAATATTTAAAATATTGAAGAGAACACTTACCGCTCTAATGAAACTAAAGCCTCACTGAATAACTCAACCAAACAGACGTTATTAAAGTGCCAAAGTAACCGATCAAGATGGCCACCATTTAAGTCCTAATATTATTTTATTCCTGATAAAAAAAACACTACTACTTTAGTATTTTAAATATTTTAATAAACGCAAAAATAGCACAGTATTTAGAAGGCAAGTTATAAAAATTTGGAAGGACTAATAATGCACTGACGCAGACAAAAATCAAACGAATACTAAATTTCATTTATAAAAAGCATTCGATAGTCGTGGCTTAACGATAATAATTTAGTCGCACGGCGAGATTTTCACATATGCTTTAGTATACAAATGAATGAATGATTTTATTCGAATGAAACCATTCGATAGTTGAAATCATTCATTCAGTAACCGTTCGATAGTCTAATTCATTCGATAGTTCCCATCGCTAATATTTGGATATTCAATGGGGAATTCACGTCTCTTCAAAATATTATTAAGGTTGTTTATCTCTCAGACAAATATTATCCTAGATATTTTCATTTTTGTGATTTAAAGTGTCAGTAGATACTTATTATTTGTTAAAATCTAGGTGACTGTGATATGCCTGACGTTACTTCGACATAGCTGTCAAATTAGTTCCATTTTAACAACTAATTACCATTTTATGCCATTTAAAACGAAAAAAATCTCGGAAATTTGCTAAAAATGGACAAAGAGAAGTGATATCATCCTCTAATTTTTGCTAGCCACCTAGATTTTGTCAAATAATAAAGATCTACTGACATTAAATCATAAAAATGAAAATATCTAGGAACTTTAGGAAGTTAACTCACCAAAATTTGGTGACTATTCCATGCCCACAACCGCAGATACATTACATCGAAATTCGTAGAAAATTCGAAGAGTACCACTGAATAACATCAATTCAAATCACAATTAATTTGATGGTACTTTACGATAAAATAACAGATTCTTCACTGGAGTGTGTTAAGTACTTGCCTTGACAGCTTTAAAAAGGATCCCACTCGAGGATATTTATGGATATTTATTGCCCTTGCCATTGAATAGATAAGCACGTGTTACCTACGCACGTGTTGAGTTGAAAAAAAGGCATTTTTTAGGGAAAAATCACTTAGAAAAGATAAATTGGAACCATCGATTGGTTTAATCCGAACTAGGAAGGTATAAATTTAGAATAGGATTAATGAGACTAATTTGATCTGGTATTTTTCTTCTATTTTATTTTAAGTTTAAACTTCCAAGCGCAATTTTTTAATTAAAAAAAAACATAATTATCTTGATAATATTGCAACATAGGTAGTAGACTGAATTTAGAAGAAGGTTAACCCAGAAAAAATCTAGTGGTTCTCAAAATTTAAGCAAATATTTTCGTTTTTTTTAAATTACAAAACTAAGATCTTCAAAACCTTCTATTGGCCTATAACCAAACATGAACATCAAAGAAAATTTTGAATTGACATTTGGGCAAATAATGTATGACGGATATCTAAATAGAAAAAAAATTGAAATACGTTTCGAGATACATATACCCCCCATGCTCAATGACAATTCCTCAATAAACCCGAATCAATTAAAAAATAACAGAAAAACATTTTTACAGCCTCCGCATCTAAACAACGGGATCAATAGCCAATAGGAGCCGAATATTTATTTTCAAAATATAATTTCCACGCTACGTCGACACCTCTGGCCATTGTCAAAAAGTGTTTTTTTGGCCGGTCTTTTGTCACTTCTGTAGGCTTTCAAAAAGGAATTCCAGGTAACAAAAGTGCTATAATATCAGTGTATTGAAGCCGTTTATTCTGTTGCCTGAGTACAATAGATGAATAGAATTCAAACAGAGAGGTCAATCTTCCGACATTCGGTTGAATAATGGACAAAGTTTTTTTTTATTTATTTTATTATTTCATTAATACGACTATTTTGCTGATGGGCATGTATAGTCATTAAAAATACATAAGTTTAGCAAAATAAAATACTAAATCACCACAATACACCAAAACACTTTTACTTTTACACTGGACGCGCGTTTCGCTAACTGTAATAACCTGTATAGAGGTAAACCTGTGTAGAGAAAAACACCCTGTATAGAGGTAGGTAAGAGGCAAGTAAAAGAGTAGGTAGTTGCTTCTTGAGCTTTTGCAAAAATTTATGTATTATATATCTATGATTTTTGATGTATTAATAGTTAATTTGTAGACTTTATGATGTACAGGGTGGATCAAATTCGACGCTTTTAAATGGAAACACCCTTTTCTATAGGAGATAGACGAAAACTAATATCGGTGTCTGGAGCTCAATTTTCATCAAAAACATGATGGTGAAAACCGTACATCAATATCTGTTACCGTTTCGGAGTTACGAGGTGTTTTTCAAAAATGTGCATTTTTAACAAATCGCTGTAACTTTTTTGCTATGGAAAATGTGGTATGTCTATAAAAACATTTCCAAAGCACCTTTTTACGTAGAATTTAATAGTTTAAGTATATTTTTTTAAAAATTAATAATTTAAGAGTTATCAACAGAAAAAATGATTTTTTATTTGGGACACTCTCTATATTTTTAATTAACTGAAAAGAATTTAAAATTACCTTTCCAAAAATATAGCACACTTGATATTTTGTTATAATCCCCTTCGAAATACAGAATTTATAAAAGTTTTACCACTTTTAACTAGTAGGCTTTGGACCCATAATTGATGATATGCCCTTAATGGAACTCAAAAACATATTTTTCCAGCAAGACGACGCACCGCCTCTGAACGCTGAAGTTATCAGCAAATTTTTGCAGCCAATTTCAAGAATAATTGAATAGCCAACCAAGATTCCAGCCGTTGGCCGTCGAGGCCGCCTGACTTAGTGCCCATGGATCTAATCCTATGGATATATTTGCGGAAGAATAAAGGTTCCTTATTCTTCCGTATAATCTAGACAAGAATTAAAAATACTTAGCAGTTATGAGAGGGTATCTTTCACCCCCACTGAGTTAATGAATTCCGCGAGAAATTTTCAAAAACTGCCCCGTCTGGCCATAGCAGAAGAGGGTCGATATGTCGAACACCTGTAGCAAAATCTCATGTCTTGGTTTGCTATTTATTTTTATTGTTATTAAATATAGTTTAAATGTGTTGATGTTGGTTAAATATATTTTAAATTGTTATAAAATTCTGCATCTCTCATAGCAAATATTATTTTCAAACATACGTCTTATAAATATAAATTTACGTCCAAACATAATTTTTGTCAGAATTTTTTCTACCAATACTTACAAAATACTGCCATTGTTTCCGACACTTTCCTCAAAAGTCTACGTTGAAAAAAAAGCGAAAAGTACGGACTTGTTTTTCGGCTGTTCCCCTGTCGGCGAAAGCGCAAAGAAATCGTTAAGGCTCATTACACGCGAATTCGACGTTTGTCGCAGCCTCCGCTTTACATTTCGCATAAAAATTCAACAGGGGACGAGGAATGTGTCCGTCCGATGTCCGTCAAACTGACGGCGGCGCGGCCAATTTCTCTACCTTTTATTCTTCTCTTTTCTTGCTTTATTCTTATTTCTCGTCTTCTATCCAGATTTCCGTCAATCCGCGTAAAACGGACGTGGAACATAAATAAGGGGACCCCGTCCTCACTCGAAACGTCGGTCGACGCGCTGAAAAAAATTCCCCGCCCGATTTATTCACGAAAAATTCTCGAAAAGCTCGAACAAGGCCCGAGATGGGACACTCGGTCTGCGACGTACACTGCTAGAAATTTTCGAGCAACTTTGATGATTTTTTGAAGTGAAACTGGGAGTGAAAATTCAAGGCCGTGAATGACGGCAGCGAGACGGCCATGACGCGCGAAGTGATAGCAGCTTTGAATAAGAAGACTAAGGAAGGAGCATATGAAAAATGTTAGGTACACCGCGATGGGCCTCAAATATGGCCGACTTAAATTCCGGTTTATCAGTGTCGTTCTAATTTTATTTAAAAATGTAAAACTATGATGTAGGGTAGACTCAATAATTTGTTGTTTTATTTTACGTTGTGAATAAAGGTTGGTAGTTATTAAAATTGTTATAAAATATATAATTCTAATAAAAATAGATAAGTTATAATAAGTATTTATTAACACAAACATCCGATACGCTACTGAAGCAGGTAAGTCAAATTAACGTATCTAAATTCTTTGACATCTAATCTTTGACAAGTAATAAATAAAAGCTAAAATGCAAGAAAAATATATAATTTAGTTAATTTAAGTGAATTTCATAAATGATCGGTTTACTACACGTATGTATATTATATAGTCACTTACTAGAGAAAAGTTGTTCCATTATTTCACTCAATTTTTGCCGAAATCTACCGCACGCTACACAACCAACTATTTTAGAGTCTTTTTCGATAAATCGCGATAGTGTCACTGTTAATTTAAGTTCTGCCACAATTTCCATCTATATTTACTACCTTTATACAACTATCAGTAGTAGAATAAATAATAAATAACATAAAATAAGCTCCGTAAAGACTGACAAACCCACAAAATTTCAAATCAAATTCAAATGTGTCAAATGAATCGTCAAACAGAACTGTCAAGGATCCCCACATTAGAGAGCTTTTATGGTGGCTTTTCCGCCCACCATGCATGAATACATAGATAGCATTATGCTCCTTCCTTAGTCTTCTTATTCAAAGGATAGCAGCCACATAGATAGTGTTGCCATAGCTACCCCATTCGGGATAAATCTAACCCTTTGTAAAACAATTTAACACCGCTATCTCGTGATAATCTACCCCGATGAAAAATAAGCTTGTGGCAAGACTGGGTAACGATCTCTACCCATACCCGGCTAAGAAAATCACTATAACAAACTTGATACTGTACCAACCTTGATTTCATGCATACTTTTATCGATAAGTTTGTAGCTTCTGAATAACGGTTTAGGTAAAATATCTAGCTCATTTGCCAGTTCAGAATTAGAAATTAGAGTGAGTAACTCGCATTTTCATTGGAGGACACTGTCATATTTGTTCCAAACCAATCATCAACGAGAATATTCATATAATTTAATAAAATTACTGTAAATCACTGTAATGAATTGTTTGTAACTGAGCTGTAATTTCTGTATTTTTTTTTTGATGAGGAGGTGAGTGTTTCGAAAATTAGCGCGCTGAAAGAGTTCCTATTCGATCGAGTTCTTCATTTAGTCTAATAATTTAAAAAAATTTCTAAGTAATTTCTATATTATTAATCCGGTAAATGATGGAGATAAACAATTGTGATTGGTTAAAATTTTATTTTCAGATGAATCTTTCGTTAACAACATTCTGAGGATACGAATAATGAATTGAATAATGACAAGAGAAGTGACATCTGTCTAAAAAAGACAGCGATTTATAGTGACAATTTGGTTATGTAAAATTTAGCGAGTAATGCATTAAAAAAACAGGTAAACCATGCAACAAAAATGTATTTTTTTTTCACTGAAAACGTCACGAATAAATCACAGGTTTCTTTCAGTGTACATAACCCGAGAATCCTAAGGGCTACATCGGCATTAGCAACATTTTGCACTACTTTTTTCCATGACGAGCACCGTCCAAAAAACATGCGAAACTACCAGAAAAACTAGAAAAAAAGAGCGAAAAATCGAATGTAGCGACGAAACAAGGTGCCGACAGGCATTTGTTTTTCGGTATGTTTTAGAACTCGTTTCGATCGCTTTTTCGGCCGTCATCAATTATTAATCCCAGGTGTCTTGATAGACATCAAATTTATAGTCCTTTAAGGAAACTGTAACATCCTCAGAGTGCTGAAAAGTGTTTTAGGGGTATTTATTTCAGTCAAATAATGCAAGTAGACCTAGTTTACTGTACAAGAGGAAGGCAGCCAATATATACAAACCGGATATAAACAGAAAAAGGCTTGGTCTCAGAAAAATGATTAACGAAGTTTGTATGACAATCTATACTAGACTGATTAATCACGATCCTGCTCAAACCACTCAACGTAAGAAGCTCAATTTTGGCATACAGGTTGATTCTAGGTTGTAGAGGTTCGACAAGAAGGGATTTTTCGAAATTCCAGTTCCAATGGGGTGAAACCACCCCTGAAATATTACAATATTTTTTGTTTAAAAAACGGTCAAGTTTCCGAAAAAACTCTTAAACACGTATATTTTATTTTGTTTTTTTTACAGATTTTAAGATTTTTTAAAAATGGATACCGGGTGTTTCGAAAAATCTGGTCATTGTTTAATCACGATTCTGCTTAAAGCGCTTGACATAAAAAGCTGATTTTTGGAAAACGGATTGACTTTAGGGTGTAGAAGTTCGATAAGAAAGGATTTTTCGAAACTCGAATTCTAAGGGGCTGAAACTTGAACCCCTCAAATATTTGAGTATTTTTTTATTTAAAAACCGGTGAGTTTTTCGAAAAAACTCTTAAACACGTACTATATTTTATTTTGTTGTTTTACATATTTTAAAATTTTTTAAAAATTTATACAAGGTGTTTCATAAAATATGACCATTGAGTAGTCACGATTCTGCTTAAACTGCTTGACGTTTAAAGCTGATTTTTGGTAAACGGATTTACTGTGGGGTGTAGAGGT
Source organism: Sitophilus oryzae (assembly GCF_002938485.1). Classification (NCBI taxonomy): domain Eukaryota; kingdom Metazoa; phylum Arthropoda; class Insecta; order Coleoptera; family Curculionidae; genus Sitophilus; species Sitophilus oryzae. The sequence goes on from NW_022145837.1 coordinate 1,339,220, forward strand.
TCGATAAGGAGGGGTTTCTCGAATCTCAAATTCCAAGAGGGTGAAAACGCCACTCAAATATTACAATATTTGTTATTTAAAAAACGGTTAGTCTTTCGGAAAAACGCTTGAACACACATAATTTATTTTGTTTTTTTACATATTTTGAATTTTTTTTAAAAATCATACAGGGTGTTCCAAAAAGCTGGGTTATTGATTAACCACGATTCTGCTTAAACTGCTTGACGTAAAAAGCTTATTTTTAGCAAACGGATTTTTCGAGAGTCAAATTCAAACGAGATGAAACTACCCCTCTAATATTACCAAGTTATATAATAATATCGCCATATTGTTTTTTCTCATGCTGACATAAAGTGAGAAAATGTTATCCAGTTTGTATGTTAATGGAAATTCTTGCTTTGCTTTATCATCGCCATTACAAATGATTCGACGAAAGAATTCGACGAGAACGAAGTCGCGGGTATACGCTAGTCTATGATAATTATTGTGGCAGTAAGCGCTATTAACAAGTGAAGAAGAGTACGGGCCTAGTAAATGACGGCTAGAACTTGACCTCGCCAAAATTATTATCGATTGTCATTCCCCAGCCATCTTTGACGCCGTTTTTTTTTTCGACCGTATAGTATAATAATAATAAGGTGCCCGGTGGTGTAGAGGTACAGGCTCTCGTCTACCAATCTGAAGGTAGTGGATTCGATTCCCACACCCGGCATTGCATCAGCCGACTATTTTTATTAAAATAAAAATAGTTTGGGTACCTAGGTCGACTCGGCCTTAAATGAGTACTTGGGATTCACAATCCTGAGGTAATAATAGGCAGTTGAAGCGTAGTGCTAGCCACATTACCACAGTTTAAAGAATATAAAATATATATTTTATATTCTTTAAACTGTGACATTACCTTTCTTGTATACCCAACGGCTCTAGTATAGCAAGCTGTACCTTGCTACTCCCAAGGCGTTAAACGCTATACACGGGAGCTATTATTATTATTATTAGTATAATAATAACAATACACAATACATGTCTATGGTTGAAACGATTTAGAATCACGTTCTTTTTAAAAGAACTACGTTTTTGTCAGTCTAAACACTCATCATCCACCTCAAAATTCTATGCCTTTGTTATACGATGTAAAACAGGTATTTTTTCCTAAAAAAAGTGATAGCTATCTCCTCAGTGGTACGGTCTCGTTTCTCTCCTTATTTTTTCATAAATTTATCGTTCCTGATGCTTGTCAGTTGTCATAAAACTCGCTTATAATGAGTCGCCTAACTGGTACTACCGTGCCTATAACAATGCCCATCAAACGGTCGTACGTCACCCGTGCCATCTTTTTTCGGGATTCAGCAGGTAAGTAGAAACGTGGTACCGTTAAAAAATACGTGGTAGTGCGGTACCATTTAATTCCGTGAACGATAGAGACGCTATGGAACCTATTAAATAAATAAGATGGGTTTCGTTGTCAGGAAAATAAGTATATCTAGAGCTAGAAGTTTTAAAATATTTGTTGATTAGAAATAGCATTTTTGTTTTTTAAATGGCCCCAGAGAAGGAAATCATTTGGCGAAATATCAGGAGACCTTGGTGGCCAATTTACTGTATGATTTAGGCCAATAACGTTTCCGTTAAAACTATTGTCTAAATATTCCCGAACAGTCAGGGTACTATGTGCCGGGCAGCCATCCATTTGGTACCAAACTTCCTGATTTTCCCTAGCGGCCTCATGTAAAGCAGGTAAAATATGATTTTCGAGTAGTTCCAAATAATATTCTGCATTTAAATTTCGCGTAAGAAATAATGGCCCGATAATAGTGTGTCCGAATATCCTTGCCCAAACATTTACTTTTTGTGGATATTGCGTCCTTGTTTCGACAAATCTGTGTTGGTTTTCTTTGTTCCAATATCGATAATTTTGAACATTTTTTCGATTATTTAAGGCAAACGTGCATTCGTCAGTAAAACATATGTTTTTCGAGTAGTTCCTCTATCCGTGTTTGCTCTTTCCATCATATCAAAAATAACACGCCTGCCGCCGTATTTCGTCTGCCCCATCTCGTAGCTCTTGGTGCTTTTCATATTTGAAGGAATAGTATTTATGTCGTTTCAAAATTCGAAACGCTGTAGTGTGATCTATTCCTATTTCATCCTCAAGTTTTCCTTGTGCTGATCTTTCCATCGTTCTCTTCCACGCACAATAAAACTTCCAAGTCGGTATCATTTCTTGCATCTTCTCTTTCTTCCTGCCTTGCTTCACATCTGCAGTTATTTATTAGGGTACCTTTGGTCTCAAATCTCTGGATATTCCTTGCGATTGTAGATTTTCCAGGTATCGGTCTATTCGGATACAGAGCAGCAAACATGTCCGACACCTTTTGATAACTATTTTTTGATAATACCATTTAATCATCAATACTTTTCCTTCGGTAGTGTAATTTATAGCTAATATTTTCGATGTAGGTATGAGTTTTTAATAATAATAATAAAGCACTAAATAGATAAATTTCTGAAATGACAACTTCATTTGACAGTTATCTTTTACCTTGACTGGTGCTCATAGGTAAATACAGGGCCATAAGAAAGGAGAAATATGTAAAAAGAAATCGGCGATAACTCGTAAACTGGCTAATCAAAAATATCTAAAGTTATTCTTTTGAATGTGGGTTTTAGTGCTCTTCAATAAATCTAAACAGAATTATTCTCTAAAATAATTAGGGAAGCCAATAATTGACCCCATTAAAATTTACATGGGATTTCCTATGTCCCGCTCGACGATGCAAAACCCGGTATATGAATTGGATTGATAATTTAATATTATTGGTAAAATATCCAGTGTCGTAAATTGTTGAAAAACAAATGAAAGAACTGTATATATCTTTTTCTGGTCCCTTGAGTAATTTGCCGGCCAAATTATCGCCGGTAGTGCCAGTTACGATTCTTGTTGAACGAATCGTAAGTAATTCAAATGAACGAATCGTAGGAGTCGATTCAGTATGAGAAATTGAATCGTGTGATTCGATTCACTAAGAGGAATCGTAATCCCCATCACTAATATGATTGTTCAATAATCCAAGTTAAAAAAAAACTGCGTCAGCGATGCCTGTGAAATGAAGATCGCTATATGGAGAATATCATCGATGGTCGTTTCCAAGAAAAACCGGATGCCGTCTTTTTTTCGATTGTACGGTCATTATGAATTATTTTTGATATAGAATTTTATAATAACTAAATGATCTATGTTTTCTTATTTTTCTAAGTCTTGTTTTATATGGGAACAAATTCTCAAATTCTCGCTCTTCATGTATATGATATTTTGATTATTCAGCAGGTGGTATACTCTTAAGAATACCTGGTAGTACCATTTAATTCTTTGAACGACTCGAAATGGGTCCCGTTTATATGGGTACGACTTCTTAAATTTGCTGCTTATGTATATAACAGGATTTTATTTCTCGGTACTAACAGTATTTATAGAAAATAATTTTGAAACCTTTATGTAATTTGGTTGGACAGAAACAGTCGTGTTCTACATAATTGGTTTTTCTCTGGTATTTATAATGTCTATATAGAGTCATATATCATGTGAAAGTACCATAAAATGTTTTTATTTAACAGGTTCTACAGTTTAATAAAATATGGTAATGTCAAATAATTCTTAAATAACTATTTTTGACATGAAATGGAATTTGCACAAGTGTAATAATCTACAATCTTGATCTAAAGAAGAAAACATTTGACCAATGTGTACTACCAGTGCCTGCGAAACCTGGACCTATGCCTGCGAAACCTGGACCTATGTGAAATTGCAGTAAAAATGTTAATGTTTCATTTGTCCAAGGGTATCAAAGTTTTTAATACTAAATATTTACTGAAGTTTATTGATCAGTTATTGTGTTTGGTTTGGCAATAATAGAAATAATACTACCTCATACATGTGAGTGTCTAAAAATTTATTTTAAATAACTTCTAGCTTTAAACGGCAATAACTTGTTTAATTTAAATGGAACACACTGTATATTTTAGGAGAATCAGACGCACAATTTAATTGTCTATCAAATTGTATTTTACCATTTTTTACCTATTCCTTCAAGTTTTCGTAGAAAATGCATTTTCTTTTAATTTAGAGCTCATTTATCAATATACCTATGGAATATTGACATCTTGAATGTTTTTAAAGCAACAAATGTACAAAATGTACTATGTGCTAAAAACGATGCTATTACTAGCCTATTTGTATACAAAAAGGAAACTATTTAAATCTTTATAAAAGAGTATACCATTAATTTAATATACCACAATTATCTCCGTTCAAATATTAATTAATTACATACTTAACTGTGTTAGTTAATAAATTATTCTTTTTTATAACGGGATGGGTTTGCAAATATCTAAATCTTGAATTATTAAAGCATTATTCAGGTGTTCGACATTGTTGTAGTGCCCACGATATTTTTCGTATTTCAAAAATCCCCAAAATCAGAAATCGAGAACGGCGAAATCCGGGAATCGAGGAGGCTATCAATATGCGTTCATTGGTTCCAATTCATTGATTTGAAAAATAAGAATTTAACAGTATTCTAATATTTCCATAGTTATGAAGGGGAATGTTTCCCATCTTGCTGAAACTATATTTCACGTAAATTAGCTAAAGGAATATCTAAAATTTCCGATACGATAGATTATTCGTACGTATACACGTATTCCAAGATTTACAAATAGCGGTAGAGAGTTAAGTTTCCCTAATATATAAAGAATTTATTAGCGGGTCCCAAAATAAAACAAGAGACAGATAGCAGTATACTTTTAATAATCTTTAGTTTCTTTTATTATCAATCATGGCCTACTAATAAATATGATTTGTTAATAAAAACTTTTAAATATTGCAGTAAATAGTGAAAATAAATATAGAGTGATATATATTTTTGAGAAGCTTATGGCAAGACAGATCATATGATTTATCAATATACAGGGTGTTCCATTTAAAAAAAAATAACTTTAACTCATATTTTCAAAAATATTTTTTGGTAGAAAAACAGACTACGCCACTGTATTCTACGTAAAAAGTTCTACAATAAACAGTTTTCACCTTCTCGATAGCTTTAACAGTAACAGAGATACAGGAGGTGTCCCAAACTGCAAATTTTTCAAAAAGACCCTGTAGCTCGGAAACGAAGAAGGCTATGAAAATTTTGTTTACAGCATCTTCCGTTTGAGAAAAAAGTGAGACAGGTTTGTGCAAACCGCACCCTTCTATCTTCACTAATAACGGAGATACCGTATGATTTCAACCAAAATGGGACACCCTGTACAAGAACCTAAATATTTAAAAAACGGTAAGGTTTAAGTGTGATAAACCTTAATAAAATTTACCTTTATTTTAATCGTAGAAACTAAAAATGTAATAATATACACGGTGTTCCATTTAAAAAATACAACTTTGATATTTTTTATTTGTTTGGGACACTCTGTATCTTTTAAAAATATGTTTAAATTCTAGCTCTAATAGTCCTTCAACAAACCCAAAACTTACAATTTGTAAAAATCTAATCGTTTAGCTACAATACTCCGTGTCGTATGTGGTGGACAACCCTGTATAATGGGTAAATCAAGTAACTAAATCTAGAACATTTATTTTATGTTGTTAATATACTAACTTTGAAATAATATCACTGTTCACTGCATTTAACAATATAAACCCTTCGAAAAGAAACTATTAAACAGAATTGAACAGAACAGTGCTTTCAAAAATCCCTCCATTGTCGAGAAACACAGAATATAATTGAATTTAAACCGTTTTCTCACAACACTCTCCAAACTTTTGACTTCTAAAACGAAATCTTCACGAGCCATCGACTCCCAATCGTACCATTGTCCAGCTGAGCGTAATAAACCCATTAGAACGGAGCGCCCGTACCATTTTCAGCCTCTTTCAAGCCGGTGGGTGGGTGGTTGCTAGTCCATTGTCCACCGGTCGCTCCAGAGCTGAACCTAATTGAAATTGACACCTGGTATCACCCTCCTGCCGAGGGTAGTTTATTATATTGTAATTTTCTAGGCTATTGTAGAGCCTTACGGGGCTGTTAGTTCTGGTTAATACGGTTTGTTTGAGGTCGTACTGTGGATGATAATTGACTTTTCGGAATTGATTTAAATTTAATCTAGCTTGACCACAAAATGACCCTTTTAAGTACCTAGGTACTTGAATTAATGAAAAACGTTATAACTACAGATGTCTATATAAGCAATATCTGTCAATTAAACTTTAAGTTACGAAATCGAGGGCGGGATTTTTAAATTCATTGTTACTAATCATAGACATATTCGGCGCCGGACTGACTAACTGGAATTTAAATTTCCCGCTGGGGATTCAGGTGGTAGCTCTACTGTAAAAAATGTCAAGTTGCCACATTTACTTATTTATTTTCTGACATTGTCATTCGTTTTGACACTTTAATTTTGTATTACCAGTTTTTGGTTTAAATCATAAGACTGGCAAATTAAATGGCAAAGAGAGGGACAATGTTCCCCAAAGAATATACCTAGCTAGAAAAAGAATGGACCCTGCCATACTGAAAAATGGTCCTACAGAAGTGGCGCCATCTATTGAGTAGGGCTTGTCTTAAATGGATCGAAGCGCGGGCTTTTTAAATGAGCGTTTTTGTTGAATTTTACTCTAAAATAATTATATTTGATTATTAAATCTTATTTTTTACACAAATTCAACAATACTAATAACAAGTATTGTTGTGATGTGTAAAAATAAGATTTAACAGTATAATTTATACAATTATTAAATAAAATTAAAGCCAAACATGTGAAATATTATTTATTATTTAAAGTTCTTATTTATAAGTCAAATATTTAAGCATCGTTTATTATAATAAAACAAGACCAACGTAATACGCCCAAAGTTTTGTAAATGGAGTAAATATAAATAGGTACTTAAATGATGGCAAATATAAAAGACTTACATTATATTTTTAGGGCCACAAACAAAAGGAATTGTCTAATTAAAACACAACATATAACAAATTATAGTTTGAAAAATGTTTTTATAATCATTTATTTGATAATATTATGATTGGCGCTATGACAACGACAATATTTTTTGAGAATTTGACAATAATATGACAATGGCCGTTGGAAACTATGGAAACTACAAAAAAAATTCTGATTTAACGCCATCTGGCAATAACTAGTAGCAACTTCTTAACCTAAAAATTAATTGCACTACCATCTAGTGGCTAGGGCTGGAACTATTTTATTTGAGATTTCCGTGGAAACGGTGGAACCGCTTTTGCTATTTCACTTTCCCGCCCCTGATGTTCCCGTAGCGCAACTCAGAACGCAAAATTTCTTTCTATTTATGTTGATCTGCGCATTGCGTCTATTGGGCCCACTAGCTCATTCTAACATAACAAGAGAGAAAGAAGCAGCCATATAAAACGTAATTTCTAAATAGAAATTAGAACAATCGCCTTTCCTTTTCGTCATCATGACAACCAAGATAACAACATCATGACAATTCGTCATGTTTGTTAATTTTTCTTTTCGTGATTTACCTTTTTTTCTAAACTCTCCATTTTATTGACTTATGAATATGGATAGGGAACAAATTCCTTTGTTCCATATAGATATTTAGATTTTGTTACTTATAATTTTAGGTTATACTATATTTTATTTGCTGCAGGAGCCAGTATCATCTATTTTTTATATGTATTGGTGCCCCCTGTCTCTGATAGATATGTTAAAGACACCCGGTAAAATAAAAGTAAGTAGTTATATTTATCATCTTATTAAGAAAAAAGTAGAAGTAGTAGTGTCAAAAATATTTCGAACCTCTCTTAACGTAACAAATTAATACAATTAATTTTTTTCATTTTTTGGGTAGAGAGTTTATAGCTGGTTTATAGTAACCAGAAACTTTATTAACATAGCTATTTTACTTTTGTTTTAGGATTAAACAGGTGGGTGGAATAAACACTGTTATTTTTTGTTATTATATTATAAAAAGTTTATTTATTTTTATGTATAAATAAATACGTTTATAAAACAGTACAATTTTTGCTTTTTTTATAATTTCGGATAAGTCGGACTTTTTAAGACAAATTATTTTAAATAATAAATAAATACTTTTGTTGCTGTTAAAGTATCCAAAACAAAAAAGTATAAAGTGTGGCACACCATTGTATTCAGGAGACCGGCTTCTTTCAAAAACTGAAATAAAAAATAGAGGTCCGTATTTAAAAAAATTAAGTTTGCCTCTGTATCTCAAAAATTATCAGCTAATTTGAAAATCTAAAAATACTATCGGATAGCCCTAGTAAAATGGCTATGAAAATGTGCAATTAGTTTTTTGATTTTCTAAAAAGTAACGACAGGAAAAAATAAAATTGATTTTCAAAAAAATCAGTTTTTCCAAAAAAATCAGCAATCCTTGTAATTTTTAAAACTTTTTTGATGGCATCTTGGTGAACATCCCAAGTAACCGAGATACCAATGCTCGTACCTCGAATTTGTAGCACCCTGTATATCAATAAAATATCAGGCATCATTTAGTCAAAAAATTGACTAAAAAAGAATTAGAAAAAGTTAATTAATTAATAATTTAATTTTTTTATTAATTAAAAATGTAATTAAAATTTGTATTAATTAAATTAATTTAATTAATTCGATACAAGTAATATTTAACATAAAAACCACTCGAAATTTGTTCATTCTTTTCAATTGAGACACCTATTTACGAACACTGAAAGGCAATGAAACAATAACCTTAAATTATAGTTTTGATCACAGATGGCGCAATATTAGTTTTCCATATTAAAGTTCGTAAAGAAATATTATTTTAATGAAAAAAATATGTTGAAATTTCATTATAAACTATGTGCATTACTTTGACCGCGAATAACTTTTAAAGGAATGATTTATGGAAAAAACCAAAAAGACCTTTTTTGGAGAGCGTAAAATTTTGTATTATAATATCTCTTTGTCGAAGCTGTAGGTTCATTTGCTTTGGAGATAAAAAATTAAATGCAAATGGTCAAAAAATCCCATGTTATTGGAAAGTATCATAATGATTACTTTGAATATTTTTGTTAGAGCAAAAAGTAAAATTTCAAGCATTAATCGACTTGGGAAATAACACCCTAATACATATAGATACATGTAATTTTTCTTGAGGTTTATCTCAATTAAAATATGATTTCCAACAAAACCCATAAGTCAAATTAAACCAAAAATATCTTGTTTGTATTTTCCACTCTGAAATTTTAATGAAACACGTAAAATGCTTTAATTAGGTACGATAACACGGGTGTTTTTCGAAATAATTACGCTTGGAACCCGTGTAACTCACCTGGCCGAAGGAATTCCACTGAACCGGCCAATAAGTCACTTAAAACGCTCGGTTCCACGATGTCTTCTATTTTAATGACGTCATAACAGGCCGATGAAGAATCTAGATAAGTGCGGAATAGAAATAATAAAACCGTGTAATGGTCTGTGATTCTTAGAAGTACGACCAGTGTAGCAGCATGGGTAAAATTGGACTGGAAAAATTATGTGATGTTAATTTGGGCATTCTTCATGGTAATATTTTGAATTGAATCGGATTATTATGTTTGTGAGAATATTTGTTTTATAAAAGTTTGAATATTTTTTTTGTGTAAGCTTTTCTTTATCCATTTTCAATATTCTTAACAAACCCTGCAGATATACAGGGTGTCCCAAGCTGAGAGTGCATTAGAAGTTTCTGGAGAACTACATGTAAAATCGCTTATTTCTGGGGCTTGCTCAACCGGGTCTCACATTGCAAATTCACCTCAAATATCCATTTAGTTGGTCATTGGCAAACACTCTCTCATTGTACATAAAAATAACAAAACAAACATTTACTGATCTGGATAAAATTGATAGTTAAATAGTAAGACTCACCCGGGAGTACTCCGCCCCCTAGCCACTGGTATATTCTATTCAATATATCCCATTCCATATTTTCCATCTAATTCAAATATCATTCGGTTATATATTGGTTAATCATCTTCAACAACTAGCTAGTGTCACCTGAAATGGTATAGGGGCTTCCCCCGGACGCAACTCTGCCGCTAAACAGATTCGCATCCCAATCGAATAAGCTAATTGGTGTACCTCACTAGTCTCTCTATCGAGAAGACAAGGGAGACCTCAAACTCTCAAGACCAACCTCGAAGGCAAGACGTCACAAGAAGTTTTCTTCTGGTCAAACGACCCGTTGCCTTACAGTACTTGCAACGTTTATAGTCAAAAGACTGTGACGACTTTTCTGTCGTTACCCAAATAGAATGAAAAAAGAATCCGTTGCTCAGGGTTAGAGGAAAGCTGGGTTCGTAGGTAAGGCTTCTGACTCACAGTGACTTTCTAATGTTGTTAAAAAATAAAAAAAATTATAATATATAGGCTGCAGAGATTTTAATATTGATGTTAAGAATTCAAATAGGTACGGTCAAAGACAGTGAAAAGGGCGCCACTTATACTTTGTTTATGAGAGTGGTAAAGTAAGAAACCAAAAAGGAAAATACGATATCACAACATAGCTAAAATAAAGTAATCAACAGCATTAAGGGTCTATTATGTTTATCAGGAATAAAAGTCAGAAATAACTATCCTACATTAAACATTTATTGAAAACGAACACAACGTATCATCAATTAGTCACAGTGATCCCAATAAAACCGCAAGTTATTTTAAATAGATTCGAATTTAGTAACTGTATTCTTTGAACTAAGTAAGCTACTTAATAAAAACAGGTGAAATTTATGTATGTCTCAATACGATGATGTTTCGAAACATGTCGTGTACAAAAACCTTTAAAATGAATACGTGTTAATAATTTTCATATAAAATATCATAGATAAGTAAGAGTGTACTGTACGAATCAAATTATAACTTATAACGTTAAATAAAAAATAATTTTGACTACAATATGTGGGATAAATAGTGATAATTTACCAGGTTATTAAATCTGTTTTCTCAAAAATTATAAAATAAAAGCGTACCTTGTGTATCAAACTTAAGAGACTTATCTGTATATAGTTTCTTATGATGTAAACAGGTAGTTACGTATTCTCCAGACTAACAGAAGTGGATGCAGATGACTATGGCAGGAGAAGTCTTCGATATCAGCTAAAGGAACGATTGTAATGTCAGGAACACTGTCTTAAGGTCTGCATAGGTCCATACAAAATGAAAGTGGGTGAAACATACAATAATTACTGCATTATTACTGCATACCATGTGGTAATTACTGAGTACCATGTGGTAGTTACTGAGTACCATGTGGTAGTTACTGAGTACCATGGGGTAGTTACTCTATAAACAAAAAATAGTTCTCAGGACAGATACTCAATAAAAGAAACAACTTACGGTCTGAAAATCAGCTTTACATAAATATATTCAAACCATATGCCGATCCAAACCAGTAATTAAATACTCAAATAAACGAAATAAAAAACGGAAATAACTGAAATAGAATTTAATTAGATAGGGCTATATAAAATGGCGGATAAACTTACGGTGATCATTCCAAGAAGAAACCAAACAAATACGATCTATACTCTGGATTGCATACTTTACAAGGTTTTCAAATTTCCAAATCGGATACCCATGCAATCGAAATCGAAAAGTGGATTCAGAGTGCTTTTCACTGGAAAATTTGTCGGACGCCGAAACACGCGTCTTCTTCAGATCCAAATTCCCAGAAAAAAAAAGAGAGAGAAAAAAGTGATATCATATGATCGAAATCATTAGAACAGAAAATCGCAATCCACAGCGAAGTGAGATTCAGACAAGTGAAATGCAATTAAGGAAGTTTGGCATATAGCGAATAGATGGCGCTAATAGACAAGACAAGTGAACTGTAATAAATGAAGTTTGACATCTAGCGAATAGATGCGCTAATAAAAATTAAATATCGAGACAAGTGAGATGTAACAAATGGAGTTTGGTATCTTTGACATCTAGCAAATAGATGGCGCCAATACTAAGAAATTTAAATAAAAATAGATTTTTAAATTCAATTTTATTAAAGGGAATAAAAAATGCTACAAGACTCTCAACCCCCATATATCAGCTCTATGACAAAACACAACAGCCGGCTGGCCAGTCTACTACTGACCTGCCGCAGGCAAGCTAAGCCTCCTCTTACATCACAATTTTACCTGATCACAAATATTTACATCGCTTGCCAATGAATCATACTATTTTCTCTAATCGACTTTAAAATAGAGTGTTTTAGCATTACTAGATAAATAAATAGAGAGCTTTCGAAGGAATGCATATTGTTTATTAGAATAGTGACTAAATAAAAGCATTATTATGACGAACTTATTTTCCAAGTTTTACATACAACATCTAGATCGGAGATTTTTTGCACATCATTGTTTCAAAACGAGAACTATCGTTTAAAAATATTTTCAACATGGCGGCACTTCCGGAAATTGACAGCAACTTTCTTATTTTGAATGAGTGCCCCATATTTTAATACGTACTTAAATTCTCTGTAAAATTTTATGCATTTTGATATTAATCACTCTATACCTAACATTAACCGTTTTTGTTGTAACCCTGTATCGAATCATCCCTAAACTACCCTTCCCAAATCGACTTGTCGCAAATTAAACGCCATACATCCCCCTCCCTTGGAACCGCACCCCGCCCAAAACGCTTTACCCTAAAAATGCTCTAATTCGCCGCCTGTAAGGGCGCAAAACTCGAATATCAGGGACCGAGGGGGAATCCCGGAGAGGGGGATGATGCGAGCCGGTTGCCCAGCGACCGATCTGTGGCAACACCGCCCCGCGGAGCGCGGGTAATCGATAGCCACGCCACCCCATTATCATAAAAACCGACGATTTAGATTATATCTCGTCTGTTTATACTTGGTTTTATCGCTCTATTCCTCTTGTAATTCGATACAGGGCAGAGAAAGAGTTTTTTTTGGGAGATTCTCATCAATTTGTTGTCTTAAGGCGGAGTTTACCTGTCAATATCACTGAAACGGCCTTTAAGTTTTCTATTCAACACTGCCCAAATAGCATTTTGGACACATTTTAGATAATGTTTCTAATAATTGTTGTCTTGACACAAATTAGAAACGGTAAGTCACAAATAGGAAACATTTTCGAGACATATGTATTTTATATTATGGCTTTTATTACATGTGTTTCCAAATTGGTGGCACTAGCCGTTTTCTGAAATATTTCGATGCGGAATCAAACTTTTAGAGGAAATGTTTGGAAACATTTTCTGCAATTTGAGTCCAAGATGTTCCAGTTCCCGTTTCTAAATGTGAAGAAACAAAATACCAAACTAAAATAGTCTATAGTCTGTCTGTGTGTGGATTTCAAAATGAAAACAACCATCAACAATGTCGATCTCCACCATAATTCTTGTTTGTCTTAAACTCTTTGTTTTAGGTTTTCTCGCATAAAAAATGTGTGGCAAAAGCAAATTCACCGTTTGATTTAATAATGTACTTTCATATTTTTAATACTCCTTCTATATACAGGGTGTTTCAAAACAAATGCGAAAAACTTCAGGGGGTGATTCCTTGTTCAAAATAAAGGGGAGTTTGCTTCATAAACGTTGGGTCAAAAGTCAACCATTAGGGAGATATCGTTATATTTTTTATCTTGAAAACGAAAAGAGATAGACTTATGAAATTTTATGGAAGCATTACGGTTATGAAAACACCCTTTCTGGTAATTTTTTCACTTTTTTAAAATGAGTGGAAGGGGTTGAAATAAACTACCCCTATCATTAGTTTAGTTTGTTTAAAAACTTTTTTATCTCTTGTGTTTCTTTAATAAAACTCACCGATTTGAAATTAAAAAATAAAATGTAAAGCTTTACATGTCAGGACAAAAAACATTTTCTGATAAAGAATCTAGTGGGCTGCTGTATTTTTTTTAGAAAAAAATCTAGTCGGCCGCTGTTACTTTTTAGGATGTTTCTAATATTATTTTATTTGACATTACTCTACCGCAATACGTTATTATCTAGATAATTATTATTATCGTTATTTTCTTTCTAAGATTCTTAATCTAAAAATGTGTTTTGTCCTGACATGTAAAGATTTACATTTTATTTTTTAATTTCAAATCGGTGAGTTTTATCAAAAAAACACAAGAGATAAAAAAGTTTCTAAACAAACTAAACTATCCAAATTAATTTTTTTGCATGTGTTTGATAAGATTTTTCTTTAAATTTCGTTAACAAGTATGATAGGGGTAGTTTATTTCAACCCCTTCCACTCATTTGACAAATTTTTAGTAATTTGAAGGTAGATTTTTGGAAATAACTTTTAAATAGTCATTCCAAATAAAACGAAATTCTAGACGACAGTACTTTAACGCCTCTTCTAGAAAAGTCTAATACAATTTTTGCATAAAATCATCTATCTCCCCAGATTTGATCTTTTCCAAATAACATGGGATTTCCTATGTCCCGCGTTCCGATGCACCACACTGTACATCTCTAGATGGTGTCCAAGACGTCTATTATAATATGATCTAAGAACTCTATCCGGCTAAACGCTGGAAGGGATATCAAATTTCAAGCGAGACGGGGATGAAAATAGGGGAGATGTACAGTAAATAAGACCAGAATCGATTAACCTCCTAACAAGCGGGGGTTTACCGCGACAAACTGGGGACGGGGGCTGGCTATGATTGTTCCCCGGGGGATATTTTTACAGGGAGCGCCTAAATTAAATGCTAAGGGTGGAGCTGGGGAGAGACGACGATGATGGAGAGGACCAGCGAGAAAATTGGGGTGTTGTTAGAGATGATTGGGGGGTAATTGCGATTTTAACCCTACGCATACTGGGCGATATATTTTGTTTGTTTGTGGAATCTTCTGAAAATATACTATACTCTATTTTGTTGACAGATGATGACAGAAAAAAGGCAGATGACGATCAGCATGCTAATAAAAAAAGGTTCTAATCTTTTTTAAGATAAATATGGATGGGTTTATTATACAGGGCGGTCCGGACTGTATTCCGGCAACTTCAGCAGCATATTCTGTAGATAAAAATAATTAAAAAAGTTCGTATAAATGTATGTCCTAAAATTAGTTACTTAGTTTTGGAGACGATATTTCGATTTTTTCCAAATAATTTCTGAAGTAATGTCAATACATATTTGGATGAAAATTGGTGTTTGGGAGTTTTTTGACATGAGAAATTTGATTTTGATGTCAATATGACTCTTAATTGTAGTGGGCGCCACCTACATGTGTTTAACTCTTTTGAAGAGTAATATCTTTTCGTTCGTATTTATCTGCAGAATACGTTGCCGAAGTTTCTGGAATACAGTTTGGACCACTCTGTATAAATCCTTGATGCGTTGTCTCTTGTTATTTTTATACAGTCTTATTAGTTTATTTCACAAATTATCGATCATATTTCAATATGATTGGAGTGCATGCGTATGACCTCGATTTAAGGCATTTTGAAACTTGTCAAACTCTTTCAAATCAGTTGAAAAAAAGGTTAATTTTTGTGTCAAATTATGTAAAACTTTTGCATTTTGGTTTGTGTTATAACATGTGTTTTGTGTTTTTTAAAGTTAAGTTGCAGAAAAATCGGTGAAAAAGTCAGTGTAGACTCAGAGAGTCGTATAAGCCATCAATAAAGTTTGTATACCATCTTGTGTATGATACTATAAACTGGAGTAACTATTAAATAAAGACTTAATAAAAGATTTTTTTTTTATATTTTATGTTTTTCATTGGATTCTTATTACTGAATAATTTTTTACAACTTTCCGAAACATTTCTGTGTTAAAACTTTTCAGCATTTCCTTAACGGCCTCCACAACTCTCTTTCGTCGTTTAAAAAACACAAAAAAGTGTTTATTAAATGCTATAAATATCGATAAGAGACCAACTAAGGATCCTTTTACTTAAAACATCAAATTTAATAATCTACATGCATTAGTTCCACTCGATGACATCCAAGATAAATACCAGAATTACCCCCATTTAATATTTTCGAAATTTTTAGGGTAATATAAGTAAGTATGACTAAAATAGCCCCACTTAGATGCAGCGTTGAAATTTTAATTGGATTCTATTTTTAAATGTAAACATTATGCTTTTAAGAGTTTGTATATATGGAAATTATAAAATAGACTATTCTGTGGTGATGATAGGTGGGATATTTTAACAAATTGGTTGAATCATCTCAGAGTATGTAAATAATAAAACACAATTGGGTTAGTTGATAGCTGATACACTGCTATGCACCTAAAAGCTCAGCGAGCAGTGAATTGATCGAGGAATTATATGAAGACATTAGCCGGGCTAGGAACCTTGAAAATACACATTACGTAATCATAACTGGAGACTTTAACGCCAATATAGGGAAGAAGCAACCGGGTGATACAAACTATATAGGAAACTTTGATCTCGGGGAAAGGAACGACAGAGGAGACATGCTTGTAAACTTTCTCAACAACGAAAAATTATACTGTATGAATACTTTTTATCAAAAACAAACTCAGAAAAAATGGACATGGCGGAGTCCAGACGGACGAGTAAAAAATCAAATAGACTTTATCCTCACCAACAAGAATACAATCTGTAAAGATGTCGATGTGTTAAACAGTTTTCATACAGGAAGTGACCACAGACTAGTACGCGCTAAAATACAAATCTATACTAATATAGAAAGGAGAAAATTAATTACCAGATCAATGTTTCCTACAAGGGACGCTCTGCAACTAAATCAGGGAACTTATCAAAAGAGCTTGAAAAGAGACTAAAGCCACAGACACTCAGAGATCAAGACCCCAACGACATTCTCAATAATCTAAAGCAGGGCATAACTACAGCAGCAACAAAGAAAATATGTAGTAAAATGAAACACCCTTCGGAAACTAAATTAAAACCAGAAACGACAAAACTAATAAGGGAAAGAAGAAAGACTGACAGAGATGCCCCAGAATATGACACCTTAAATAAAACAACTAAAAGAGAAATAAGAAAAGATCTAAGGGAATATAAGAGAAACCAAATTTTGGAAACAATTGAAAACAATAGAAGCATGAAAGTGTTAAGACGCAAGCAAATGCGCGGAAAACAAAAAATAATAAAGATAAGAAACACACATGGTATTATAACAACAGACAAACATGAAATTAGAAATAAAATACACAAATTTTACGAACAACTTTATCAGTCTGTTATACCAAACAAAGATAGAGTACAAAAACACATCACAAACGTAGGATCAGAAGATATGCCAGAAATATCAACCACAGAAGTTAAATACGCACTTCAACAAATAAAAAATGACAAAAGCCCAGGAAAAGATCGTATTTCACCTGAAATGCTGAAGATGGGCGGAAAACCATTAGTGGATTCCGTGGAAGTATTGTTAGATAAATGTCTGATGGAGGGTAGAATCCCGGACGCATGGAAAAACGCAGAAGTTGTGCTATTATACAAAAAAGGAGATTTTACAAATATAGAGAATTATAGACCAATAAGCCTTCTCTCGCATCTATACAAGCTCTTCACTAGGATTATCAACAACCGACTGTCTACGAAACTAGATTCCTATCAGCCAATAGAACAGGCATGCTTTCGAAAAGGTTTTAGTACCATCGAGCATCTACAAACAATTAAAACAGTCATTGAAAAAACAACAGAATACAATATACCTCTACATTTGGCCTTTGTAGACTACTAAAAAGCCTTTGACAGCATCGAAACCTGGTCATTTCTAGCTGCAATGGAGGATGCGAGAATTGATTCCAGATAGTATTCCATTATTAAATATATGTATGATAGTGCAACCTTCCAAGTTAAATTAGATGATGACCTCAAAACAGAAAAAATACCACTCGGCAAGGGCGTGAGACAAGGAGATACCATCTCTCCCAAGTTATTTACACTGGCACTGGAAAATGTCTTCAAGAAATTAGAATGGGAAATAGAGGTCTAAACATCGATGGGATACACCTTAGCCATCTGAGGTTCGCAGACGTTATTGTCTTGCTGAGCACCGACATTCAAGAACTGAACACCATGCTAAATGAGCTAAATGACCAATCCCAGAAAATTGGCCTTAATATGAACTTGAAGAAGACCAAGATAATGAGCAACAATATCTATAACATTACCGTTGACAACGTTATTATTGAAAACGTAGACCATTATATATATTTAGGTCATAAAATCAAGCTGGGCAAGGAAAACCAAAATACGGAGATCAAACGCAGGATCCATTTGGCATGGGTAGCATTTGGAATATTTTCAAGGATAAAAAGGTGCCCATGAACCTAAAGAAAAAGGCTTACGACAGCTGCATTCTACCTGTGCTTACGTATGGCTTAGAGACTATGGCAATTACCCGAAAAACAGCAGAACAACTACGAGTAGTACAAAGAGCCATGGAAAGAATCATGTTGGGAGTCACCATTAGGGAAAAAATACGGAATACCCACATACGTCAAAAAACAAAATTAATAGATGTCGTTAAAAGAGTGGCAAGTCTGAAGTGGCAATGGATAGGACATGTGGCAAGACAGGATCCAGACCGATGGCCCCAAAAAGCAATCCTATGGAGACATAGGGGAACAACAAGAAGTGTGGGCCGACCAAAAAAGAGATGGGTCGATGACGTCAGGGCAGTGGCCGGAAGACAATGGATAAGATTGGCTAGAGATCGCGAAGCATGGAAAAACCTAGAAGAGGCCTATATCCAACACTGGATGGAACCAGGCTGAGAAAGAAAGAAAGAAATTGGGTTAGTTACACCAGTTATAACTCAAGAACGTCTTGACCGATTTTAATTATCTCTATTATGATTGGTTCGCTCTGTATACCAGAATAACTATTAAAATATCGGAAAAATTCACGGAAAAAAATATACAGAAAATTAAGTAGTATCATGAAAAGAAAACATACCTTTATCACATTATACAAAGATGATATTAACGCTATTCAGTGAGAGGTCTTATTTTCCCCACAGAATTTGCATTCGCCGGTCTTTTTTAACTTCAATCCACTGAGCTGTGTTCATCGAGAAGACAGTGTCCTGCGAAATATTCCCTGACAATCCAAACATTATTCTTACTTAAATCAAGAAAAATCTTTGTTAATTTTTTTTCAATGAATTTATTGGTTACAAGACACAGCACCTCCATGGTGTCTAGTTATTACATGGTCTATGACTTGTAGGTTGTACGTTTGTAAGGAAGTGGGGGGAAATAACAGGCATTGGGGGATGAAAAGAGGTGGGGATAGATTGGTTAAACGGGGGTTGTTCGTGAGCTGCCGGGGTAATCGTTTACTAAGTGGATAAGGGATAAAGGGACTATTAGTTTTATGAGGTTAGATTGATGCTGGGAAGATTGCGAAATTGATGCGACGTAGGGTGAAACTGTAGTGGAAATGAAGGAATATTTAAAGATCTTTTATTATTCTTTGGTGAGAGTGTATATGAAAAAATAACACGGTATTGCACATCATATTATTTTTGTGTATTCTCATGATATAAAATACATAAAAAATGTGTTTAAGAGTTATAAAAAGTGTGATAAAATTTATAAAACCTATACCACGGGGGTGTCACTTGTATGGGAAAACAGGCAACAGGCAAATTTAAACGTGCCAGGACCAACGACAAAGAAAGCAACATCTGCCAGGCATTGGCTTTCTTTGTCACTCACATTGCTTAAATCATGATACCGCGGCCATTTTGTCAACAAAGAAGCTGGCCGGGCTGTCCTGGCAAGTGATTTAAAACAATTTTGCTTTTACAATATTAAATTACCATTTGGATGTATTTAATGCGATTATTCAGTTAACTGGTAAGTCAGAAATTACACACAAATACTTTATTCGTAAATACAACTAAGATGTAAACGTATTTTTGTATTTTTTAGATTTCAACTTTTGCAAAGACCCGCCGATAGAACTTGCCTGGCAGCGTACCTGTTTAACAAAACGTATTATTTCCTGATAATAATATCAAAACACGTAAGTACCTCTATAATTTATGATGAAAAATGATTTTGATTATGTTTTATATTATTTAAATACTTTCTAACCTCAAATAATAGTAAGATCCTTGTTTATATCCGCACAGCCCGTTCAAAACTGTATTGTCTTCAAAAAATGTTTACAAAACAAACAATTATTAAAAAGAATGTCCTTTAATCTGATTTATACCTCAGAAGGATGCCAGTAAAATTTTATTAAATCAACATTATATTATTTGGCCGTTAATATGCAAAAGAGCATATTGCCTTAACTTAAATTTTCTTTTACTTCTGACAATGTTCTCTATATTCTCTATTTTGAGTTAGTAAACTTTTGAACGGGATGTGCGATATATAAAATACATAATATATCCAAAGGTATGATCTGATAAAAGTATTTTTGATGCATTTTTTGGTTGTTTATGCACGTTGGCTTGGTTTATGTTTTATTCAGCTTATATTTATTTGGTATAACAGTTTTTTTCGCCTTTGGAATGACATGCATTGAGGCTAGATAGTGTTTCATTAGATCATTAAAGAAATTTAAATTAGCATATATTTTTTGCCATATTAGTGTGTTATCATGATACAGGTAGTTGTATCATAGTGCCTTATGCATGTTATTTACCTATTATATACATATGTAATGTATTATCAGTAAATAGATGATAACATACTACTAAAATGTCTTTTTAATATTATGTTTATCTTTCCAATTCACTAGTTATTTGCAAAATGTATTTTTGAACTAATTTAAGTCATTAATTGATCATCTTTCTTTTTCAGGTTCCGGATATTCTTTTCATTGTTAAAAAATATATATTTCAATATTATTGTAATATAAATCGCAGCTCTAAAAAATAAAAATGATATTGTTTACTAATGTGTAATTTATTTACTATGAATTTTCACTGAAAATAATAAGTCTTTAATAATATCATTGATTTGCTGTGTAAAGTTCATAGACATATTTTTTAATACATTAAATTATATTAAAGTAATAAAAAATATGTTTGTTAACTTTAAATAGTAAGTCAGTGATACTTATAAATATATTTTTTTAAAAATTTCTCCCCTTTTAAGCCGCGCCCCTCCAATTCCCCTCAATTTAGCTAGTACTGCCAGGCGACACCAGGTGGCGTCTGTTTCCATTTTTTAACATGAAGTTAGCATTTCTTTAATGTACCTATTCTCTGACCTACACTGAGTGACGAGAAAAATTCCACAGAGAAACTATTCCACAGTGTTTCAAACTTTCGCTCAAATAACAATAATTTTGTTTTTCCTCGTTCAAATTCTTTAAAAAGTCATCAAAATCTGTAGAGACTAGAATCAAATATATTTAACTTTAAAATAGATGAAAATTTAGCTTTCAAATTAACTTTAACATAGATAAAATTATCGGTGTATATACAGGGTGGTCCGAACTGTATTCCGGAAACTTCGGCAGCATATTCTGCACATAAAAATAGGTAAAAAAGTTCGTATAAATGTATGTCCTAAAATGCTTATATAGTTTCGGGGATACAGGGTGTAGAAGTGTCATGTTTATTTCGATTTTTTCCAAATAATTTCTGAAGTAACGTCAATATTTAGATGAGAATTGGTATCTGGGAATTTTTTCAGAAACACAGTACCAAATAACAAAAGCGAAGTTTATCGATAACCATAAATTTATATATCGAACATAAAATAAATCCAAAAGTTTTATAGCCCCCACCTCGTGGCCAATATATAAAAATGGCTGGCCGGGAAAAAAACCGGCGGCCCTAAAATCGAAAACAAATTGAAAAAGGCTTTAAAATGGCGGCTTTATTTTAAAGGGCGTAAAAAACGGGCCCCAAAGGTGTCTTTCCGTACAAACCCGATATAGAAATAGGAAAAAGGCACATGACAATATCCAAGCGGAAAACGATGGAAAATAATTGGTACTGTGTTTTGGTTTGGGCCTTCCGAACACATATTCTCCATTGAATGGAAAAAAAACGGGAAAATATATATAGTGGTCCCGACTGAGTAGTTTCCTATCGGATCTTTCAATTTGGGAAACCTCTGTTTTGTTTTAAGATTTGTTTTGGGAAAAATAACCCGAAAAATTTATTTTTCAGACGAAAAAACTAAATTTCTTAAATCCTGATGAAACTTTATAATATACAGGGTCCGGCAATAGTGCGTCAGATATCTGTAGCTCCTAGAATAAAAAACTTGGGAATTTTGTTCCAGTGTAAACCTAAAGTATACACTAGGATGTATTTTAGGAAAATATTTTAACTGTTGTAGGCTCACAAAAATGTGTAAGTGGATCGGAATGGTGTTTTTTAAATAGAACACCCTGTATATTATTGCATTTTTGGCTTCCTTTCAGATCACTTTACATAATCCTGAGATATGAGTAAATATATTTCAGTAGTTTCAGAGATATTAATAAATAAATAAAAAAAATATATATTTATATTTTTCAACCTTTCTAAAAAAAAATAAAATATTAAAAATACAACAACCGTCCTGAAATCAGAACTATAGTATGTATTTACTTTAAATGGTATACTTAACTTTGCTATAAATATCGTAATCTTAAATCATACAGGTTGTTCAAAATGCTACGCCAAACTTTTTAAAATTTAAAATAATTTTTCTTTGTTTTTTATAAAATGGAACACGCTGTATATAAATTTCTTATTAGATAGAGAGTTAAAAAATGAATATTTTTTGTATTTAAAGTATTTCAAAATGTTTAATGGTTTTACGGATACACACAGTAGTATGTAGTATTTCATATTATGGCTCTTTCAACGGTAGTAACGGTAGTAAAATACGAGAAAAAAATCATTAGGTGGCTTTGATAAAAACTTACTGTGGAAAATGTCATATTAAATATAACACCATGTTCATTTTTTAATTCTCCATCAATTGAAAAAATAATATAGAGGGTGTTCCATTAAAAAGAAACAAAAAAGTTATTTTATATTATAGAAATTTTGGCTTAGAATTTTGAACATCCTGTATGATTTACGATTACCATATTTATAGCAAAGTAAGTACAGGGTGTCCCATTTTGGTTGAAATCATATGGTATGTCCGTTAGTAGTGAAGATAGAAGGGTGCGGTTTGCACAAACCTGTGCGAATTTTTTGTCAAACGGAAGATGCTATCAACAAAGTTTTCATAGCCCTCTTCGTTTCTGAGCTACAGGGTCTTTTCGAAAATTTTGCAATTTGGGACAGCCCCCGTATCTCCGTTACTGTGGATGATATCGAGAAGGTGAAAACTGATTCTTGTAGAACTTTTTACGTAGATTACAGTGGCGTAGTCTGTTTTTCTATGAAAAAAATGTTTTAGAAAATTTGAACTAAAGTTATGTTTTTTCAAATGGAACACCCTATATATTTATAAATTATATGATCCGCCTTACTATGAGCTTCTCAAATATATATATCACTCTATATTTATTTTCACTATTTAATGCAATATTTCAAAAAAAATTTAAAAGATCATATTTATTAGTAGGTAATGATTGATAATAAAAGAAACTAAAGAATTAATAAAAGTATATTGCTATCTGTCTCTTGTTTTATTTTGAGAGCCACTAATTAATTGTTTATATATTAGGGAAACTTAAATCTCTACCGCTATTTGTAAATCTTGGAAGCTATCGAACTGGAACTTTTAGATATTCCTTTAGCTAATTTACGTGAAATATACATCAGCAAGATGGGTTTCCCTCTCACTTTGAAAATATTAGAATTTTGTTAAATTATTATTTCTCAAATCAATGAAAACCAATGTACCTTTCGTAGTTTCTTTTATTATCAATCATGGCCTACTAATAAATATGATCTTTTAATTTTTTTTTAAATAATGCATTAAATAGTGAAAATAAACATAGGGTGTTATATATTTTTGACAAGCCTATGGCAAGCCAGATCATATAATTTATAAATATACAGGATGTTCCGTTTAAGAAAACATAACTTTAGTTCATATCTTTAAAAATATTCTTTTCGTAGAATAACAGACTACGCCACTCTATTCTACGTAAAAAGTTCTACAATAAACAGTTTTCACCGTCTCAATACCTTTAACAATAATAGAGATACAGGGGGTGTCCCAAATTGCAAAATTTTCAAAAAGACCCTATAGCTCAGAAACGAAGAGGGCTATGAAAATTTTGTTTACTGCATCTTTCGTTTGACAAAAAAGTGGCACAGGTTTGTTCAAACCGCACCTTTCTATCTTCACAAATAACGGAGATACCGTATGATTTCAACCAAAATGGGACACCCTATACAGACCATCTAAAGTAAATACCTAATATAGTTTTAATGTCAGGGCAGGTTCTTGTATTTTTAATAATTTTTTTTTTCAAGAAAGGCTGAAAAATATTTTTTATTTATTTATTAATATCTCTAAACTATCGAAATATATTTACTCATATCTTAAAATTATGTAAAGTGATTTGAAAGGAAACGAAAAATGCAATAATATACGGGATGTTCCATTTAAAAACTACATAAACTACATTACATGAAGTTAATATAGTTTATGTAACCTATGTATGTCACTTTCAAACATCAAAGCTTTAAGGTAAGGTTATAATAAGTTGAAGCTTTAAAAACACATAATGTATTTAAGAAAACAGAAGAAATATGGCTTTAAATATAATATTTACGTCATATTATCTCTATTACACCTCATACAAAGGAAAATTATTCATAATATCAATCATAGTTTATTAACGTAGTTTTCATGTAGTTAATGAACGGGAAAAGACGTAGTTTTTGAAGAAAAACTACACGTAGTTAGTCAGGTAATTTACGTCTTAATTAACTACTTTTGAACGCTGGCTACAGGTGCCCGACACTGTTGCCAAACCCTGTAGATCAGATTTTTTCCAGATCACCTTTTCAGATTTTATGTGGTCCTCTTCTGATCCTTAGGTTAAATTGTCCAAATCACCAAGATGCATATGAGAGTTTACACTGTATTACAGTAATAAAAATATAGTAATAAAATAAAAAAAATAAGTCAATAAATGCAGGATATACTGGAAAAATCTCATCTACATCTGGAGAAAATATATTTCCCAAGGGACTACCTTCGACTGTCTCAACATATTATCGCAGGTCATTTGTTTTCCCTTGTTCAAACGACGGCCATTTTTCACGGGGAAACGACATTTTTACATCTTATTTCGAAACATTATATGTATGGAAAATCGACTCGAAACACTTCTAAGTAAATGGTGATTTTCCCGAGCGTTTTCCTCTGTGATCTTCCCCCATTTTTATCACGATCTTTTGACAAGCGAAGAAATGCTCAATTCAGAATCGCACTTATGACAAAAATGATATATTAAACTTTTGAATAAAAAAGATTTAGGAAAGAGTATAATGCTAACAATGTATTCATGCAAATCGACAGCATGAATTTCATTTTTGACAGTTCTGTTTGACGTTTCAAAATTGACACATTTGAATTTTATTTGAGTTGTTCTGGTGTTTCCCCTTTTTCCTCACAGAATCTGCATTCGCCGTTGTTTCTTAGCTTCAATGTACTATAATCCCCAAATGTGTGTCCTTACTTAAATCAAGATTTGTATATAGTAGTCGTAGTCAGGGGGGTGACAGTAAACCGGAAAATTGGAAACAGTTGTGGCGCGGTTCTACCCAGGCAGAAAGCATGGCCTTCTAGACTGTCCTAGACAAAAATCTGAATATTGTATATGATTTCTGTCAATTTCTGTTACGGAACATTTTTATGCACGTCGGCGTCCTCTTCTTTTGTCTGTGTGTCAGCCATGTGTCAACTCCCGAGGCCTCTGGCAAGGTCGGGCGCCATTTTAATTTTTGCCGTTTTAGATTTGATTGGAAGTTTGTTTATGATATTTCGGCTGAAATTTATAAGTACAAAGATGTTTTTTGATATAAAGTTCCTTGTTAACACTTTAATAAAGTATATATGATTAATTACATGAAGAAAATGATGAAATCGACGTTTCTGCGTGTAGTAGGTATGGGCCATATTACATGTAAAAATAAGTAATATATTAACTGTTTTTATATTTTTTTAGCTTTAAACCCAAGGATCTTGGGATATTCTTTGCCAAGGATTTTTCCGTATCTCTACTTTAAAGACTGATCGGTGATTTTGAGCAATTGAAAGCAAGTTATACAAGGTAAATTATGATTATTGAACTATTATTAGCCTACATTAATTTTCTAGAAGATGAACAGAAATGCGTAATTACATATCACATAGGTACCTATTATGTATTTTCATAGCAATAATGCTATAAATCTATGTATGTAGATTATTTTTAAAATACAAAAATGAGGTATTAGATGTATATGTATCATATTTTTTATTCATTTTATTTTCATTCAA
Organism: Sitophilus oryzae; assembly: GCF_002938485.1. Classification (NCBI taxonomy): domain Eukaryota; kingdom Metazoa; phylum Arthropoda; class Insecta; order Coleoptera; family Curculionidae; genus Sitophilus; species Sitophilus oryzae. The sequence continues at coordinate 1,365,631 of NW_022145837.1, forward strand.
GTCCTGTTTGATTTAATTCACAAAAGTCTTATGTACCTATATTTATGATTTTTACATATTTTTTTGATTCAGGTTTGTGTGGGTTCGGTTGCCTTTTTCCTGCTTCCAGTTATTTAGTTTTATGCCCGTGAAGCTGTGAAAACATTTGTTTATCTTCAAGTTTCTGTAAGTCAATGCACTGTTACTTTACTAATTCACTTTAACACAGCATCTCTGATATTATTTAAATATTTGATATTGATACAGCCAGTTTATTGGTTTATAGCTCTTTAATTGTGTTGATTTGCATATTTACATTGTTCTAAATTCAAATAAATATTTTTGAGTAATTTTGTTGTATTATTTACTACTAGAAAGAGTAAAAAGTATATTAACCCTCATTTAAACCTCCTGAACAGCCCGCCATTAAAAACCGGAAACGGAAATAAATTTCATAAAATTGAAATTGTCATGTCTATGTCATGTCAAATGTCCCAGCCGCCATATCTGAAAGTTAGTTACCCAGGCAGCCACGCTGTTTGAACGCCACATGCCACACGCCATAATTTAACATTGACTTGACACTTCTTCTTGTATTTATTATTTTATGGTCGTAGTAGGAACCAATCTGTAGACAGGGTGTTTCAAAAAACATGTGCCATCTCTCATGGGGAGATTCCTCACGTAAAAATAAGATTTATTTTTCATATCTACATAGGTCCGATTCTGCTTTGTTTCCTAGCTACAGGGTATTAAAGTCCTAATATTTTTTCAATTTATTATCATTTTCTTCCAAGCACTTTTAGCGTCTCGAATGAAATTTTGAGGGTAAAAGTTACTATAAGTACGACATATTTTCAAGCTAAAAAACTGTCGGCATATTTATCAGGGACGTGCATATGGGTTATCACTGATGGAATATTTTTCTAAAAAAAGTATGTACGCCACTGACTTTTTTTTCTCTTGTTAGCGAAATAGTCTGAGCAGTTTAATGCCGATTAAAAGTTGTCTCTCGATATTTTGTCGATTTCGGCCTCCTTCGGTTTTGCTCTATCTAGTCAGGAAATAGGTTTTCCCTGTTAAAACAGACCAATTTCGACCACCCTGTACTCTGAAGAAAATTATAATAAATCGAAAGATTATTAAGACTTTAACACCCTGTAGCTACGATGTTGATATGAAAAATAAATCTTATTTTTACGTGAGGAATCTCCCCACGAGAGATGGCACATGTTGTTTGAAACACCCTGTATACAGATAACCTACCAAAATTTTTCGATGACGACACAATTACAACAAGACCTCCTAACAATAGACCGTCCTAATTCATTTCTCGTTAATGTATCTGAAAGCGTAGCAAATATATTTGGCAAAGTTAATTGACCCATCCACGTTAGGGCTGTTTCAGAGAGCCCTGGGGCTCCTCTGACGCGTAAAGCATCGTCTATTGTTACCGATCGGCGTGCACGAAGGGGGGATAAGTCACACAATGGCGTTTTACGACTACATACACACAGATACATATATACATTCTCCGGTCGGTACATACAGAGATCTGTATGAGTGGCGCCATCTAGCCACCCAGGAAGTAACAAATGTGGCGGCAAATTTAAATAGATCAATTTATTTTAAGCAAGACGTATTGACTTGTTCGCCAAGTTAGAGCCAATCAGATTTCTACAAAATAATGTGTAGTCATCTGATGGTCCCAAGTTAACAGAAACAAAGTCAAATGAAGTAAAAAAACAAGGATTTATATATAAAGGTTAAACCAGGTTAAACTATTGTAAAGTGTTAAATGGTTTGCTTATATCATTTATGTGCATAAAAACCTACAATAATTTATTTTAATTTACAGAAAATTATACCATAAAACATTTTACAAACAAATAAAACAACAGATTAAAAGTATAATATTTATTATAGTACCAGATTTAAGAACACATAACAAATATCGTTGAAATAAAAGAAAGTGACGTCCATTAGAAACAATGTTTTATTTACGTGTATTTTGACTGAACAATTGTGTTCTTGTATTCTTGTCATGTGGGTTTCTTAAAAATATGGAGTTGATCAATTTTTTGTAAAAATATATGGCGTTATAATATTACATTGTTAAAAAATAAATTCAAAACATTTGGACTTGGTTGGGATTTACCTCCACCTCACTTTCTCGGATTATTAAAAACTAAAATTGCAATAAATCAGACCTTTAGCAAACCTTACCTTTAATAGAGATCTTAAAAATCAAACACAATACAAAGTTCAAAAAAATTCAAAAATACAAATCACGATTTTTAAAATGAAGATTGCAAAAAAACACAGCCAAACAACCAGAAAACAGCAGAAACGCACATCTCCGTTCAATTGCAAAACACAACTGAAGAGGAAGGAGGAAGCTGGAAAACTGATTTGACATACAGAACAATGACAGAACATAATAGGCTGGCCCAGGTAACTATAAAAACAATTTTGTACGCAATTGTTAGGCAACTAGAAAAATTAAAATAAAAATACGCCATCTAGCGCCCCAGGAAATTACTACCCCAAAAACAGATCGTTCAAGGTCGTATATCTCAGTTGACTGGCCCTGCGTCTATTGTTACCGATCGGCGTGCACGAAGGGGGGATAAGTCACACAATGGCGTTTTACGACTACATACACACAGATACATATATACATTCTCCGGTCGGTACATACACAGATACGTAGATACGTTGGAATAGGGAACCTTGATTGTAACAAATGGTCTTTTGTGAATGCGATACCGTGTTTAATTGAGCGCGAGATTTCGACGGTAGAAGCTCGGGGATTGGAGAATGAATGGAAAGAGAGAGGGATGGAATAAAGAAGGAGACATATACATCAGAGACAAATATATTTAAGCGATTATTGTGTAGTTCTTCTATTTACTTTATAGAATCAAAAGAATATTTTTCTTTTGGTTTTTTATCAAGTGAATTATTATTCACTATATTTTGGAATTAGCATAATTGAATAAAGCAATTAATTCTAGAATTTTCTGCTATCTCACTTTCGAAAAATTTGAAGTCGTTCTTAAGAAAATAAATAAAAACAAAAAAGCCCAGAATAAAAATCCGCACTTTATTTTTAATACGCCACACCTGACATGTTGAAAAGCCGCAACACGACCGCGGCCGGGCCACCATGCTGACCCACCACCTCATACAAGGCCATTTAACCCCAATATAGCGGAGATAGCAGTGCTTTTATTTGGCGTATTTTAAAACCTGTTTCAAATAAACATTTTCACACAAATGTCGGGTTAGATTACATGTCGCTAATTTTTAATATACAGGGAGTCTAAAGTTCTCCACATAAATATGGAATTTTTTGTATTATTTCTTTTATGAAAACATCAGTTAGTTACTTTTTATAAAAAGACCTGCTTTCTCAGAAAATAGGTAGTGTTAAAATATTCAAACTTGAGGTACCTAGCATATATAGGGTGTTCAAAATTATCGGAAAAAGAAATAACCAGAAATATATGACAGAAAATAGCAATATAAACTAAATATTCATTTGCAAACACTTACCTCCCATAGTTTAAAATTTACTGAACGTTTGATAAATATTTACTATTATGGACAGTATAGGAAGTTACTTGTCTTAGTAAAAGCCTTGGTAAATGCTCTTGGAATTATAAACTACACTGGCTTGGGTCAAAAATATAGAATATTTTCTATGACAATACAAATGGGAAAAATTTAAACTATAATAGGTGAGGATAAATAAAAAAATATAATATGTGTTTCAAGATTTTATATGAAAAAAAAAACTAAATACCTTTTGGGGTTCGTAAGTAAAACTTACGCTTAGCTTGATTTTCTTTACTCTTTCTCTTTACATAGGGCATTGTCTTTGTGGTAAAGACGTCATTCCTTTTTGTATAGTCCTTCAATAAAATATTGGATATTCTGAACAAGATGGATTTATGTAAATTCTGACGTATGTGAGGGAGCAATTGTGACCTAAAAGACTTACATCCAGGCCATTTATATTTTCAAATATCAATTGTCAATATCTTTCTGTGATCTTTTTGATGTAAAAACGATTCTTCTTCCAATATTTTACTTATAGTGGTGAAGCAGTACCATAACTACATCCTCACTAGGGTAACAGAGGCTTTGGCCTTTTTGAGGCATATTTAATGCACTTCTTACCCGAAACTACTAGTAGGGTAAATTATCCCTTTATGGCTGTCAACCATTTTTTACGAAGCTCGTCATTTTGGGGGAATATAAAAGCAGAAACCTTGGGACCTCTCTATAATTCCCGTGATAATTGGAACAGAGCGTGTAAAGGCCACTACAATAAAATGTTAATACCTATCTTTTGATTATTGTAAGTAACCATTATAAATTACTAATACAGACTGGCGGCGAAGGCTTTTACTCATTTAGGTGTAATATCTTGATAAATACTTCTAGTTCTTACCTTAAAATAATTAATAATAGAGAAGTACGACAAGCACAAAAGTTTGAAGTTCTCTATGTGGAATGTCTGGTTTGGATTTTTATTACACTGGTATTTTATTACAATTTTCTGATCACACCATGCACTGAACAGTAAGAACTAAACAAACGTGTTGCAGAAGCACAACAAACTAGAGATAATTAATTATTTCTGGTATGCAATCGGAACGAGAAGTCACTACAGGCTGTTCAGGTTAAAGTTAAACAATTTAATAATGCGCTGCATTCGCCGCCATATTTGCCTTGCCCATATCATGTTGATTGGGCTTGAGTTGAGATGGTGCTGGTCAAATCAAATCGCAATGTTGCCAGTTGTTGGCTGGTGCACGAGCACGGTTCTGCAATGTGATTGGGCGTATTTTTCATACGTCATCAATTGGCACTTTAAAATTATTTCAAATTAAAGCAATTTTGAGGGCCTATAAAAAAATTATTCATTGTCATGGAACAATTGTTTTTGAATAAATATACTGAAAATAGTCTTCTATTTCAGATTTTGTCCTTGAATTGAGTATTTTATTTTTTGTGAAAGAGCCCACTGTGTTGATCACCGATGGCTAAGTTTCTATCCCGAGGGCCTATGGCTCGAGAGACAAAAATTGTCTGAGGTTCTTAACACTTTATAATTCCCGTGGCACGTACATAATTTTATTTCTTACTGTATTTAGTATATTTTGCCCCATTTTAAAACGACACAAATGTTGCATTTATTAATCTTCCGGTATATTTGTATTAACGCTGCTGGTAGAAGCTTTGTTTGTTGCCAGGTTACCATGGGCGCCGGACAGGGGGAGCAAGAGGGGGCATTTGCCCCCCCCTGGATCACTGAAACAATAAAAATAAAGCTATTTTCCATCATTACATCCATCTGTAAAAAAATAATTATTATTATGAAATTTTTAGGTGTTACCTGTAAAATAATAAGAAATGTGGTAATTATTGGGAAAACTGGAAATCGTCCGATTTTCACTTATAATATCACAAGAGCTTAAATTATTTTCGGAAATTTTTTTGAGGGCACGAATATTTTGAAAATTATCCCGAGTCGAAGACGAGGGATAATTTTCCTAAAATATTCGTGCCCGAAAGAAAATTTCCAGGAATAATTTAAGCTTGCGTGGTATTCGGTAAGAAAATTTCACACCTAAATTTGAAAAAAAAAATATTAATCCAACATGACATTTTAAAATAATTTCAATTTGTTAATAATATTAACAAATGTTATTATATTTTTAATTAGTTACATCAAATGCTAAAACTCAAATGGGTAATATTTCAATATATAGACATTGTAGTTCATTCACATTATGATTGTAGATCTTATGTTTACCTTTTCAACTGTCAAAAAATTTCCACTAAAGTTTCGTGGCGCCTCGAAAAAATTTCCGGAAATTTTTTCAGTTGCCATGGTAACTAGTCAACATTAAAGCATGTTATTGGTTGAAAAGTAGAGGTGTGAAATTTTCACCAAAATTGGTATACACACTATTTTGCGGTCGTAGATTACGTATCTACTTTTTTCTTGGCGGTCTCTTACCGTTTTTCAGAAAAACGGAAAATTATTTCAACATTGAATTTTTCTTTATTTCGGCCCCATAAAGTAATAATTTCACTATGTTTTCATTATATTATCTAAAAGTTTATCTAAAAGCCACACTTGATTGGGGATAGAAAAATGTCCAACATTTTACTGAAAAACACTTTTCTTAACAAAATAGCAAAGAAAATTGAGACCAGATGGAAGTTTGACATTTGATATATCCTTCTTTCTCTCTCCTATGTAATAAGAGAGACAAATTTATTCTAGACCTAATCTAGAAATTTGAAAATTTACAACGTTGCCATATCTTCTATTTTTTCGGGTGATTACGGAATTTAAATAAATTACCTATTATGAGATCAACAATAATTAAATATACACCAATATCCACAAAATTACGCGGAAAAGTTTTGATTGCATTGGTTTTAACTTCTTTGCGGAGGAGGTTAATCTTTTCTTAGTTAATCTAATAATATAACAACAAAAGATTAACACCCTCTGCATGGAAGTTGTAACCAATGCAATCAAAACTTTTTCGTGCAACTTCGTGGGTATAAATAGTCAGATCTCGTTGGTAAAATAGCAGTTATGGGAAGGAGCCGTTCTTCTGGCGACCGCCTTTCGTAATTCCAGAATGAGCGAAAAAAACACGCTAAATTTAGGTTTAACATTGGCAACGTTGCTTTAAATGCCAGAAAGACATAAACTTACTTCGGGTTTCTCTTATTACCGATTCTGAACCGTCCTAGAACTGTGATGTGTATGCGCAGAAGGAAATATGAAGACATTACTTCATTTGCGCATGCGCTGCAGAGTTCTTGGACGGTTCAGAATCGGTAATAACAAGAACCCGAACAAAGCCATAATCTAACATTTTCAGATTGTTTACAAATTTATTTTAACAAATTTTCCTCTATTATGCATAGAATTGGTTAAAAAAGTAACAGAAAAGAGCAAAAACATTATTGATTATTGAATACCTAACAAAATATGTGCTAGAAAACCTTAAACATATGAGAAATTAAGAAAAATTCGATATTGAAATTATTTTCCGTTTTTCTCAAAAACGGTAAGAGACCGCCAAGAAAAAAGATTCGTAACGTTCAAATTCGTAATCTACGACTTCAAAATAGGGTGTATACCAATTTTGGTGAAAATCGGACGATTTCCAGTTTTCCCAATAATTACCAAAAATGTCATTTTTATTCATTTTACCTTACCCCCCCCTAAATTTCATTCCTCGGGCGCCCATGCAGGTTACTATTGTATTAAATGTCCTGTATAAATTGACGGTTATTCTCAATCGAGTTCGGTTTTTTGTCAAAAAGAACATTTTTCGCACGAATTCGGCACACGTTCGAGTCCGTTTCCATTAAAATGGAGGAAATATATTAAAAAAAGCTGAAGAAGCACCACAAGCGTTAGTTCCACCCTTTGAATAAGAAGACTAAGGAAGGAGCATATCAAAAATCTTAGGTACACCGCGATGGGCCTCAAATATGGCCGACTTAAATTCCGGTTTATCAGTGTCGTTCTAATTTTATTTAAAAAATGTAAAACTATGATGTAGGGTAGACGTGGGGTAGACTCAATAATTTGTTGTTGTTTTATTTACGTTGTGAATAAATGTTGGTAGTTATTAAAATTGTTATAAAAATATATAATTCTAATAAAAATAGATAAGTTATAATAAGTATTTATTAACACAAACATCCGATACGCTACTGAAGCAGGTAAGTCAAATTAACGTATCTAAATTCTTTGACATCTAATCTTTGACAAGTAATAAATAAAAGCTAAAATGTGCAAGAAAAATATATAATTTAGTTAATTTAAGTGAATTTCATAAATGATCGGTTTACTACACGTATGTATATTATATAGTCACTTACTAGCGAAAAGTTGTTCCATTATTTCACTCAATTTTTTGCCGAGATCTACCGCACGCTACACAACCAACTATTTTAGGAGACTTTTCGATAAATCGCGATAGTGTCACTGTTAATTTAAGTTCTGCCACAATTTCCATCTAGATTTACTACCTTTATACAACTATCAGTAGTAGAATAAATAATAAATAACATAAAATAAGCTCCGTAAAGACTGACAAATCCACAAAATTTCAAATCAAATTCAAATGTGTCAAATGAATCGTCAAACAGAACTGTCAAGGATCCCCACCCTAGAGAGCTTTTATGGTGGCTTTTCCGCCCACCATGCATGAATACATGGATAGCATTATGCTCCTTCCTTAGTCTTCTTATTCAAAGGTTCCACCTAAAAATGAATCCATTTACCAAAAGGAATATAAAAATAACTTCAAAATCAGTGGCTGGGACAAAAAATATTGTAGCAGGGGATGTCGATAAAACTGTTCTCTTGTAAATTTATTATATGTGGCATTAATGATATAAATAATTTATTAGAGTAGTTAGATGAGTGTTCGTTTTCATATTATATTATTGCTTCAAAAACTCTATTGTATTTCATGGTTGTTACCTATAAAAAGTAGAGGGAATTATGGTATCTTAATTCGTATTAATAATGACCCAAGGGAATTATGACTATTTATGGTTAGCTTTTAACCAAAACGATAAAAGCGTATTTAAAATTGAGTAAGAAATAATATCTCTTTTTAACTAAGGGTATTTCTTTATCGCTCTCTTCCTAGTATTCTTTCTTCATTAAATCATTCCTCCTCCTTCTTCTAAACGTTTCGCCTCCAAACAATGCTCGGCCTCACGCCCCAATCATAATAATTTGATATTTAAAAGAAGATTTAGTCGCGGGCAATCGACGGCCTAATGCAATCCGATGGACCGGATAAGTCCGTGACGAATCCCGGATGCCAGTCATCGTTTATATTTGGTTTGGCTCGTTTTTTATTGGGCGCCTTTCAGTTTTTTATCTTCTCTTCCTCTTCGTTCTTCTTAAATACTGATTAGATATCAATTTTAGATCGCTTTTTATCTATCGTTTTTTTATTTGGTTCTATCCGGTGTTTGATTGTTTCGTTAGCTTGTTTAATCGATTAGAATACTTTGAATATATTATTATTATTATATGAAGTGTACAGACAAATCATTTAATTATAGATTATACTCTTTTACATATTTTCTTTTAATCAAAATATTTTAGAAAAGAAAAATAAATTATAAATATACAGGGTTGTTCACAACATACGACACGGAGTATTGTAGCTAAACAATTAGATTTTTACAAATTGTAAGTTTTCTGTTCGTTGAAGGACTATTAGAGCTACAATTTAAAAATATTTTTACAAGATACAGAGTGTCCCAAATAAGTAAAAAATCTTATAGTTGTATTTTTTTTAAATGGAACACCCTGTATATTATTCTATTTTTGGATTCTACGATTGAAATAAAGGTAAATTTAATTAAGGTTTATAACACTTAAACCTTACCGTTTTTGAAATATTTTCAATTTTATGAAATTGCAGTAAAAATTTTAAGGCTTCATTTCTCCAAGGGTTTCAAAGTTTTTAAAACTAAATATTTACTGAAGATTATTTATTGATCAGATATTATGTAGCAATAATAAAATTTTTACTACCTTATACAGAGTGTCCAAAAATTTATTTTATATAATTACTAGCTTTAAACGACAATAACTTGTTTAATTTCAATGGAACACCCTGTATATTTTAGGAGAATTAGATGTACAATTTAATTGTCTATCAAATTATATTATACCATTTTTTACCTATCTCGTTAAGTTTTCGTAGAAAATGCATTTTCTTATAATTTAGACCTCATTTATCACTATACCTATGGAATATTGACATTCGACATTTTTTTGAAGCGACATACATATGTACAAAACATACAGGTGGTGAATATTGCAAGCCTATTGGTATACAAAAAAGCTATTTAAATCTTTGTAAAACAGTATACCAATTAAATATACCACCATTATTTTCGACCAAAAATTAGTTAGTTACATACTTTTAAATTATTTTAGTTAATAAAGTATTCTAAATAAATGTGGATTTGGCTCAGAAATCAATATAATAATAAGTTTTGAAAATGAACGTCTCTGTTTTTATAAATTAGCATTCGTCAAAAAATGAAATAAAATTTATAAGGTGTTACTTTTTACTACAGTGTCTAATATACACACAAAATTCAGTTTTTCAGTTTTGGAGCAATTATTATTAATCAACGTAAACAGTCAATTAATGTAGTTTGAATACTGGGATCATATTAATTGGTCCTCTTTAACAAAAAATATTTACAATTACAACAGTTTTTTATTTTATTTTTTAATGAAATAAGTGAACTATATCGACAATATTAGTGTCTGTACTTTTTGAAAATTTGTTACATCTTTAAAAATAATCTAAGATGTCAATATTCGATGGATATAGTGATTAATGAGGTCTAAATTATAAGAAAATGCCTTTTCTACGAAAACTTGAAGAGATGGGTAAAAAATGGTATAACACAATTTGATAGACAATTAAATTATGCATATGATTCACGTAAAATATATAGGGTGTCCCATTTAAATTAAACAAGTTATTGCCGTTTAAAGCTAGTAATTATTTAATATAATTTTGTGGACACTCTGTATAAAGTAGTAGAATTTTAAGTATTGCAAAACAATACCTGATCAATAAATAATCTTTAGTAAATATTTAGTTTTAAAAACTTTTTTACCCTTGAAGAAATGAAGCCTTAAAATGTTTACTGCAATGTCATAAAATTGAAAATATTTCAAAAACGGTAAGGTTTAAGTATGATAAACCTTAATCAAATTCATCTTTATTTTAATCGTAGAATCTAAAAATAGAATAATATACAGGGTGTTCCATTTAAAAAAATACAACTATAATATTTTTTACTTATTTGGGACACTCTGTATCTTGTAAAAATATTTTTAAATTGTAGCTCTAATAGTCCTTCAATGAACCCAAAACTTACAATTTGTAAAAATTTAATCGTTTAGCTACAATACTCCTTGTCGTATGTGGTGAACAACCCTGTATAAACAGTTATTTTTTAGAACAACAAAATTCCCCTTTTTTACATCAGCACTTAAGGGATAAAATGGTATTTTATCGTCGACCGAAAAGATGAAATGATGATTGAATTAATTTCGGAAGACGATAATGCAATTTTATCGTCGTGTATAAATCAATATTTTTTTCCAGAGAAATTATTATTTCAAGGAATTTATTACGAGTAGAAAAATATTGTGTTGGGTTGGCGTTGGTTTCTATATAATTTGACAAATAAATAAAGCTGTCTCTTTAGTTGTCAGTTTTGAATCAATATTTTTTAATTCTCTTTCGTGTCGATTGCTGATTGAATTGGAACCAGAAATGGCTCAAAACGAAATAAGTAAATTACCAACAGATATTCAGGTTGAGGCGACAAACGCCATATCCAAACTACCTACTTCCATTTAAATCCCGAATAACTTAAGAAAAGGTATACAAAAATTTTCAAAAATGGAAGCAATTAAAAGACGTGCGAGAAGAAATAAAGTTTTTAACCTATATCCTCGCTGTTAAAGTATCATTATTTAATCTACCATTGCTGTTAAAGTACTATTTTATCTACTATTTTTGATAGATATAAGGCAATTTTAACAGTTGCTATGGAAAAAAGATCAACTCTAATTTGTCGAAATTCATCTCACCATAAAGAAATTCCTTAATAAGCTTCTCTTGGCCTTTCACGAAATGAAGATGTCTATCTCAGAGCCAGGCGAGAGAGTTCGGGACTTAGCGACAGCTGCTCGGATCGCTGCGGGAGTCCCCGAAAAGGTACGGCATCCCACGGAGCCCCCTGGTACCGAGGGGGGCACCACCGAACCCGTTTGGAGGCCAAAACACACCACAAAAATATTGATCGTTGTAAATCAAAGAGGCTGGTAAATGAAGATCGACATCCGGAGGGACTACCTATATGGTAGTAATCTAAAGACTGGATGTTGATTATTTATTATTAATTAAGCCTCATTCAGAACATCAAAATTAGTGGTGTAAATTAGTAGTTTCAGTTAATACTTTATACCTAAAAGTTTACGATTATTCACAATACCCACTCGTGGAAAGTGAATGTTTTTTTTTTGTTTATATTTTGTTGATTCCGGGGCTATTATTTGCGTCCTATAAAAGTTCATAAATAAATGTATAGTTTTTTTTCATTTTCAAGTTCATTTGTCCGGATTTCTGAGTTCACGTGTCCGGAATTTCCAAAAGCCTTTTTGGAAACTCTACAAATGTAAATACTTTTAAAGACACTACTTCCAAAGTAGCATAACTTACCAGTAACGTATAAAATAAAGTTATAATTCTGTTGGTACCTAAGTCTGTCTTCTCCGTTTACGAGTGTTGTCACTTTGCGATGTTTCTGTTTGTCGCTTGGCACCTGGGAGTGGTCCAGGTCCGGCCCCCGTACCATTATAATATTTAATTTGGATTTAATCGCGATTTTACATCAATAAAACGGACATAAATTGTTTTGATATATGTAAAGCTGCAGCTTTATCATCGAGCGACACTGGCGACTCGTCAAACAGTGTTATAACAGTAAATGAAATGTAGAAATATTCAAAATTAGTAATATATGAGCCCAGGGGGGGCCTAGGTCTTTTTTTTTTTTTAAATTGAAAATTAATTTAAAAAAAGACATTTTTTGAATAAAACGTTTACATGAATTTCTCTATCAATAAATTTCATAGATTTGGTTATCAAACCGTGTTCCCGTAGATTAGGTACTTAAATACCTACAAATTTTCTAAAAAAATGAAAATTGCCACATTTTTTACCACAACTAGAAAGCGTCATTTTTACTGCATCACAAGCAAATAAAAATTAATACGTAGCCAAGAGTCATAGTTCAGGATTTCTTTGGGAGGTGCTCAGCAGAACCTGTAGTTACGCCAATGTACACCATAATTGGAAATGGTTGAATAAGCTGAAAATGATGATGACTATTGTAAAACTTGGAAAATAAGTTCGTTCGAAAATAATAATGCTTTTATTTATTCACTATTCTAATAAACAATATGCGTTCCTTCGGAAACTCTCTATTTGTTTATCTAGTAATGCTAAAACACTCTATTTGAAAGTCGATTAGAGAAAATAGTATGATTCATTGGCAAGCGATGTAAATATTTGTGATCAGGTAAAATTGTGATGTAAGAGGAGGCTTAGCTTGCCGGCGCGCGGCGGGTCAGTCAGTAGTAGACGTGCCGGCCGGCTGTGTAGTGTTGTGTTTTGTCACAGAGCTGACAAATGGGGGTTGCGAGTCTTTTGACTAATATACTTACAAGTCCTTTGACTGTAAGCCAACGGGGTCGTTTGACCACAGGAAGAAAACCTCTTGTGACGTCCTGCCTTCGAGTTGGTCTTGAGAGTTTGAGGTCTCCATAATGTCTTCTCGATTGACGATGCGGCGCGGCGTTGGGATAGTGAGCTACACAATTAGCCTATTCAATTGGGATGCGAATCGGTTAAGCGGCAGATTTGCGTCCGGGGGAAGCCCCTATACTATTTCAGGTGAAACTAGCTAGTTGTTGAAGATTATTAACCAATAGATCCGAATAATATTTGAATTATGTAGTAGTTTAGGCTTTCGCGGCCATCGTTTGAAGAAATTTGGTTTTTCGGGTTTTTAGGCCGTCGTCCTAGGCTCACACTAGACTCCAGATCAGTAAATGTTTAAAATAAAAACACTTAATCACCACAATACACCAAAACACTTTTACTTTTACACTGGACGCGCGTTTCTGTTTATAATCATCTGCTGATGATGCTAACATGGTTAGCGAAACGCGCGTCCATTGTAAAAGTAAAAGTGTTTTGGTGTATTGTGGTGATTTAGTGTTTTTATTTTGCTGTGTAACACCAAAGGTTCCAACCCTCAACTGTAATAGTAAATGTTTGTTTTGTTATTTTCATGTACAATGAGAGAGTGCTTGCCAATGACCAACTAAATGGATATTTGAGGTGAATTTGCATTGTGAGACCCGGTTGAGTAAGCCCCAAAAATAGCGATTTTGCACTATCGTGACACAAAGATATTTAAACTCAAGAGATCCAATTGTTTATCTTTTTCCTTCATGGGCCATAATTCTATCCTTATTTTCCCATCTCTCTTACACCGAAAACATTTGTCAGATTTACCTGTATATTGGTATTAGTATTCGATTAAATACCACAACCAATTATGAAGTAATAAACAATTTCGTTATATTTCTATAATATATAAAATACATTTATTTGCTAACGTCAATTTTTTCATTAAATGCTTAACTGCTTAACTATTTTAAATTTTATAATGGAATAAAAATATTATAAAAGCAGTTTGGCAACGTCAGTTTTAGAAATATGCCGGCGTAGTACAACGGATTTCGAGGATGAATGAAAATTCCTAGATTCTACTGTTGCGATGTTGCTATGCCGCCGTTCAAACTCCGTATTCTTTATTTTACAGTATTATAGTATTTTTATTTTGTAGACTTCTGTGAGTTTAAATATCTTTGATCTGGCATGTCCTTTATTAATTTGTCCTCAAGTGGTTCATTGTTCTGAATGTTATGGAGTAGTTCTTAGACTATATTTTTTGATCCTTAAACTGATTGTTAAGATCCTGAAACAGCGGGGTACTCAATATTAATATAAGGATCTGCAAAAGCTGATGTGCAGGGCGTAGGGATAGAAGACTTGGCACAGACATAGAAGTGAGACAAACACAACAGGCCTCAGCAATTTTATATATCGAGGAAAAAAAGATGTCGCGCCACTGGGATTCCGAAGTCACCGCGACTGACTGCGATACCCTTTTTTATTGCCTTTATTAACATATTCGAGATTTTACGGCCTATTTATATCTGTTCTCCTTATTAATAATAATATTAACGATTACTTTGAATTCGGAGAAGTGGCCATAAATTATGAATAATTTTTCGGTTCGTGAGGATAGCCTGTATACAGGGTGTCCCAAATTCCAGCCTCGTCATCGGCATCTCGAAAACTGTAGGAGATGACTGTTTGGTTATATTGAAGTTTGCCGATGATCAGGTGGTCATAGCTGAAGATGCTTACTTAAAACCTTGAATTCATGATGAGCAGATTAAATTCGGCATACACCGAATGGGGCCTTACTGTGAACATTGATAAAACGGAATATCTAGTGACCAATTCAGATGATAAATTTGACATTTTTATTACTGACAATGCAAAGCTCAGACAGGTTGAATGGTTTAAATATTTGGGGGCTCGTATAACCAGAATGGGACTGGACAAAACAGAAGTATCTGCTAGAATAGAACAAGGGCGGAAGATTATAGGAGCACTGAATGGCATCTGGTGGGACAAAAACATAAGACCAAACACAAAAGTACATATTGGAAGAGCCCTAGTGGAGTCGGTAGTAACTTATGGGTGTGAAGTTTGGACCTTAAAAGCTGAACAAAAGCGAGCTTTGAATGCACTCGAAATGGACTATTTGAGACGCAGTGCGGGAGTATCTAGAAACTGGACAGAGTTAGAAACGTGGAAATCAGAGCCAAAATGGATGCCACACAGACAATAGTGGATAGAGTCGAACAGAGAGGCCTTAAGTGGTTTGGACACTTGCTATGCATGGAACACCAAAGATGGCCCTACCGTATCTACAGCTGGTCACCTCCTGGAAAAAGGAAAAGAGGACGGCCTAGAAGATCTTGGAATGTTAGATGCGACAACCCTGGAGTATATATATGAATTCACTTACCTCGTGAAAACTAGCGATGGGAACTATCGAATGAATTAGACTATCGAATGGTTAATGAATGAATGATTTCAACTATCGAATGGTTTTATTCGAATAAAATCATTCATTCATTTGTATACTAAAGCATATGTGACAACCTCGCCGTGCGACCAAATGGTTATCGTTGCGCCACGACTATCGAATGCTTTTGATAAATGAAAAATGAAATTTAGTATTCGTTTGATTTTTGTATGCGTCAGTGCATTATTAGTTCTTCCAAATTTTTATAACTTCGCCGTATAAATACTGTGCTATTTTTGCGTTTATTAAAATAGTTAAAATACTAAAATAGTAGTTATTTTTTAATTTTATTTATTGACGATTGTGTGCATGTGCAGGTGGTCAAAATTTTTCCGAAAATTTGTATGGTTTTCCGTAGTCCGATCTTTCAATTATTTAATTTTATATGGTATATGGTCTATTTTTTAATGGGAAATTTTGAGAAGTAGCAATTTTTAAGAGAGATGATATGAACTTTGAATTAATTTTAAAAATACATATTTGTATTTTAGATGTTTTAATAATATGAATTAGTTGAACTTAATAATCATATTTAAGTAATGTGGTTAAGTAAATGGTTATCGAACTCAAACTATGGGATGAGAAATTTAAAATGAAAGTTTTACACATGTCAATTTAAAAAAAAAATTAACGATGTTTGTATTTTGTTTATGCTAATTCTCTTACATGTAGTTTTTTGCGAAGAAATATTTCATTTATTTTTTTAAAGTAAATGCCAGTAAAAGTAAATATAATTATTAAATAGTAATATAAAGCACCTAATATAAATAATTTTGATTTCTAATTTTTTATTTATATTTTCGTTCCATTACACTGCATACTTAGAAAATTAATAAATGTTTATATTTCATGATTTTAAAATTTGTTGTTAATATAACAAATTAATTCTGTAATTATTATTATTTAATAAACCAACGTTGCCAAAAAATTTAGAGACTATATTATTTTTAAATAGGATCTAATATAAATAATTTTGACATCTAATTTGTTGTTTATATTTTGCTACTACTAAAAAAAATATTTATATTAAATCATTTTAAATTTTGTTGTTAATAGGTATAACAAATTATTGCTGTTATTATTATTTATTAAACCAGTCTTTGCTTAAAAACATTAAAAATCATTTTCTTACATCCAAAATAACAAGTATTATTGCAGTGTAACAACAAAATATTAATAAAAAAAATGCAGAATATATAGACATACTATCCCTTACTAACTAAAGCCAAACAATAATATTCTTTGCTAATATCAACTAATACCAAAATATGGCAACAGCGCCCTTCATAATGTATTTTCTGTGTAAATACTAGCACCTCAATAAAAAAAATAATGTGTCCTTATCTATATCTGACTCCGCAAAAAATCAGAGATGCCGGCTTCTTTCATAGCATTGCCACCGACCGCTGTCGGGTTTCTGGGAAGAAACCTACGTCGCCGGGCGACAACTAAAATTCAGTTAATATTTTATTATAATCGATCCTGACGAAGAAATGAATTTCATAAATGAATGAATTTTATAAATGAATGGTTTTTGCTGCCGAATTACTAGAATACAATATTTCAAGGCAGATGACGGATCTATTCGATAATTTTTATTCGAATAGTTTTCAACGAATGTTTTCTTACTATCGAATTATTCGAATGAATTGCAACTATCGAATATTTCGATAGTATTCATTCGATAGTTCCCACTACTAGTGAAAACACGCCTTTAAGGTGACATTTTAATCAGCATCAAATTGTCCAACTTTACCTCTATATAGTTTCCGAGATCCTAACGACACTGCTCGAATCTGAGCCACCCCGTATACAGCGTGTCCGTGCGTATAAAGGGGGCTCACGGGGCTCGAACCCACCTTTTCACATCGTTAATTGGGTTTGTTATGGCCGATTTTTTATTTATTTTCATCCGACTTCGACTCTCGCGGGTTCTGGCCTGTTTATTTTTTTTTTGGTTGCTTGGTAGGATGAGCCGGGCTAAGAACCATCAGGTATAAGGTCCGATACGATTAAAGGTGCGAACTCAATCGGGTCATTAACTAATGAACCGTTTAATTTAATCAGGGTTTTACGAGATTCGATGTTCCGCAGGTTTATAGAACTAGTTTTTTTCGTTCTTTTTGTGTTTGTGTTAGTATTAAAATACATAAACTTTATTTGATTATTTTTCAGATATTTTTCTATGTTGTTCAGTTTCGAAGATATATTATAGTCTAAAAGAAATTAAATTTTATACCTTCAGAAAGTTTGACCTTTTTGAGGTAGATTTTTGAATCACATGAACTCACATCAGATGAAATATATATATACAATAATTGATAGGTTGATTTGGCACAACCTCCTTATCCACTTTTATAATATTATACATGTTGTCGTAGATGCACTCTCTCGGCAGATGTCTTAAAAGTCGCTACTAGCTTTATAGGAGTGTTTCTTTTATGGATTCGACTGGGAACTTAAATTCTGTACAGTGTATGTGGGTTTTTATGTACAGAGGTTCAAATGGATCCACTAACTACTGACCAGAACATCCAGAAAACACAGACAGAAGTTTTTTTCGCAAAGGAATCCAACTGTCATGTTTACAGAATCATCATCATTATTATTTTCAGCTTATTCAACCATTTCCAATTATGGTGTAGCCTTCCTCATAACTAGATACTCTTTCTGTAGTTGGACCCATTGTTGTCTATTCTTGGCTATACGGGACTAAGTTATCCCTGCTAATTTATTATTATTATTATTTACACAAAGGTGCCCGGTGGCGTAGAGGTTCAGGCTCTCGTCTACCAATCTCAAAGTGTGGGTTCGATTCCCACACCCGGCATTTCATCAGCCGACTATTTTTATTAAAATAAAAATAGTTTGGGTACCTAGGTTCACAATACTGAGGTAATAATAGGCGGTTGAAGCGTAGTGCTAGCCACATTACCTTCCCTGTATACCGAACGGCTCTAGTATAGCAAGCTGTACCTTGCTGCTCCCAAGGCGTTAAACGCTATATACGGGAGCTATTATTATTATTATTATTTACACAATAGAAAGCGGTACAAAAATACCGATGAGTTTACGTCTTTTTAATTGCGTAATTTTTCGAGTTTACTGGCCGTAATGCAAATATACAGAACTCCACGTATCCATTTCTTGATCAATTTTATTTTCAAATGAGTTGAGAGTTGGTACTGAAACACTTTCTTCTGACAGCGAGTTCCACGGGTACACTATGCGGTTAGTCAAAAAAAAATTCGCTGGAGTTTGGACGATCTTTCCTTTTCCAGGCGTCTGCTGTGGCCTCTAAGTTGTGGAGTTTGGCAAGGATGGTATATATTTAATGGGCAAGTGTAGAAACAATTTAGAATTTTGTAAGTCTCTATCAAGTCCCCCCGCAAACGCCTCTGTTTTAATGCGGTGAGATTTAACATCGCAAGACGATCTTCATACTCCCGATCCTTAAGTTCATGGGGCATTTTGTCACCTTGCGTTGAATTTTCTCGATGAGATCAATATCCTTCTGAAAATAGGGACTCCATGTTATTTGACCATATTCTATTTTGGGTCTAATGTAGGACTTGTATATCTTTAAAATAAGATCAATAGAGCGATCTTGAATGCTCTTTCAATAAAATAAAGAAGAGAATTTGCTTTTTTAGTAATCTTTGATATACGGGGTTGTTCACCACATACGACACGGAGTATTGTAGCTAAACGATTAGATTTTTACAAATTGTAACTTTTGGGTTCGTTGAAGAACTATTAGAGCTACAATTTAAAAATAGTTTTACAAGATACAGAGTGTCCCAAATAAATAAAAAATATCAAAGTTGTATTTTCTTAAATGGAACACCCTGTATATTATTGCATTTTTACTTTCTACGATTAAAATAAAGGTAAATTTGATTAAGGTTTATTACACTTAAACCTTACCGTTTTTGAAATATTTTCAATTTTGCGAAATTGCAGTATAAATTTTAAGGCTTCATTTCTCCGAGGATATCAAAATTTTTAATACTAAATATTTACTGAAGATTATTTATTGATCAGTTATTGTGTTGCAATAATAAAAATTATACTACCTTATACAGAGTGTCTAAAAATTTATTTTAAATAATTACTAGCTTTAAACGGCAATAACTTATTTACTTTAAATAGAACCTGTATATTTTATGAGAATCAGATGCACAATTTAATGGTCTATCAAATTGTATTATACCTCTTCTTACCTATTCCTTCAAGTTTTCGTAGAAAATGCATTTTCTTATAATTTAGACCTCATTTATCAATATACCTATGGAATATTGACATTTTAGATTGTTTTTAAAACAACAAATGTACAAAATGTACAGGCTAGTAATATTATCGTTTTTAGTAAAACGATAATATTACTAGGCCATTTGTATGCAAAAAGAAAACTATTTAAATCTTTATAAAAGAGTATACCATTAATTAAATAAACCATCAGTATTTCCGCCCAAATACTAATTAACTACACATACTTAGTTGTGTTCGTTAATAAATTATTCTAAATAAATGTGGATTTGAATCAGAAATCAATATAATAATAAGTTATGAAAATGAACGTATCTGTTGTTATAAATAAGCATTTGTCAAAAAATTAAATATCATTTTTAAGGTGTTACTTTTTACCACACTGTCTAATACACATACATAATTCAGCTTTTTAGTATTTGAAGCAATTATTATTAATCAACGCAAACAGTCAATTAATGTAGTTTCAATACTGGAATCATATTTTGGTCCTCTTTAACAAATATTTAAATAGTTTTTTTTTTATTTTTTAATGAACTAAACGAACTATATCGACAATATTAGTATCTGTACTCTTTAAAAATTTAGTACATCTTTAAAAATAATCTAAAATGTCAGTATTCCATGGGTATATTGATAAATGATATACATAATACTTTTACATGTATATACATACTTACACATCATATTATAATGAATTTTATCAGGATATAAAATATAAAAAAAATCAGTTCCAATTTATTACCACTGCTTAATAATCGATAAATTAAACAATTAATTTAACATTGTAGCTGTCTCGTTTAGATAGTTATCTGGAGGGGTTATTAATGGGCCTAACTGTTAGATAACTTGATACGTCGTTGTGTTAGTGTGTGCTGGTGCACGTTTAGGGCTATCTCTCAGAGAAATAAGTCAACCTAGACGAATTATAAAATATTAATTGATGGTCAAACACCAACAAAATATTCCTTATGTTTGGACTTAATTTTCTCGAAAATAAAAACGTAATTTTAGATTCCGTTACAAATACGGAAATAGATTGAGGTAATGTTTGATAAAATTTAGTAAAAACTGAAAAAAAATTGACGATGGCAAGACAAGTACTACTACTTGTATCCAAGTACTTTTTATTACCTTTTGATAAAAAGGTAGATAATTCAAGTTAAATGCAAACAGCTAAAAAGCAAAACATGCTATAACTTAAGAAATATGCAAATATAATTTATTACAATATTTACTACTAATTGAAGAGCACACGGGAAAAACAAAGAAAGTACCAAGAAGCTACACCTTTTGGTACCTAAATAAACGGGAATATCGATAACGGCCACATAGAAACAGGCATTTAAAAATGGGTAAAACGATATTTGAATTAAAAAAAACGCTTTCCTGAATATTTCTGTATAGTAATCGTTTTTTCCGTATGCTCGTCAATTGTTATATTTACTGTTACATAAAATTTAGTAAAAACTCTAAAAAACTTGTCAATAGCAGAACAAGTTGTATGCACGTATTTTTATTACCTTACGATAAAATTTGGACTTTCCAGGTAGGTAGTTAAAGTTAAATACAAACATCTAAAAAGCAAAACATGCTATTTAAAAAAATGCAAATATCTTAAAAAATAATTTAATATGCACTTTGCCATTGCACAGGCTTTTAAAGCCTGTCTCCAAATCAGATATTTTGATGCGGTAGTTTCGCTACTACATAATAGAGGGCGATAAATTTAAAAGAGAACAGTTATCTACAAACGAAATTTAAAAGAATTTTGTGCAGCGTTGCCATTGTGTAATTTATATTGTAATACTTCCTGATAAAGCCTACCTTCAAATTTGGTGCATCATTTAAACATATTAAAATAGATCAGAGCTCTTTTTTTAAACGTTTAAGTATTTAACTTGCCATGTTAGTTGGAGTTAAATCTTACGAGCTGAATTACAATCAGTTCCTGACGTTTGATTGTAATTGAATCCTGAATTTTTATTGCAATTCGGCGATAATATAATAAGTATTGTTCTACTATTATGATACCCCTTCCTGACGTTCAATTATGTTCATACCGTATGATCGGGAAAAAGACGGCGTTAGCGATGGCTATCAAATGAAGATCGCTGTCATTTTATATGTAAATTTATATGGGAAATAGTATACCATAATATAGTACCATATTATTACGATACATGGCGTTCGAATGAGCTTAAACTTGGTATTCTACTTATCTTTAGTAACATTGTAATGTTAAGGTACCATGGAGCATATAAAGTGGTACATTCTATAGTACCATATTATGATATCACTTCCTGACGTTCGATTCACCTCATATTTGACATATAATTTCGTATTTTTGATGACATTGCAATATTATGATACTATGAACCATATCAAGTGGTACTATAATATAGTACCATATTTCGTACATGGCGTTCGATTGGGCTTAAACTTGGTATACTACGTATCTTCGGTGACATTTTAATATGATGGACCTATGATGCATATAAAGTGGTACCTTCGTACCATAGTGGTACCTTATCGTATCATATTATGATACCACTTCCTGACGTTCGATCGAGCTCTTATTTGACATATAATTTCGTATTTTTGATGACTTTGCAATATTATGATACCATAAACCATATCAACTGGTACCATAATATATTACCATATTACGTACCTACATGGCATTCGATTGAGTTTAAACTTACTACTACTACGTATCTTTGGTGACATTGTAATATGATGGTACTATGATGCATATAAAGTGGTACCTTTTATCGTACCATATTATGATACGACTTCCTGACGTTCGATTGGGCTTTGATATATACTTGCGTATGTTTGATGACACTATAATATTATGATACCATGAAGCATATCCATAAGAGGTACCATAATGTAGTACCATATTACGATACCATTTCCTGGCGTTCGATTGGGCTTAAACTTGGTATACTACGGATCGTCGATGACATTGCATATCGAGTGGTACCATAATATAGTACAATATTATGATATCATTTTCTGGATTTCGATTGGGCCCAAATTTGGTATACTTGCGTTTCTGTATAAAGATTTGTTTAATTAATAATTTTAATTTATTTTACGAATTTTAATTTACTGTACGATGTCGTGACAGTAACCTTTATGCCGAGTATGATATTATTAATAATTGTACCTGTGTCACTTTTTAAAATCTACCTAGGTCTATATAAATAACGTGGCAAATAGAAGAAATTTGTTATTATAGTATTTTTTTAGTCAATTAACATTTTTTGTACTGCATTTTAATAAATTATTTCCATTATTATAAAACTTATATTTCATTACTAACGTTCCATCATTAATAAATATCAATATCAATCGCCCTGTACATGTTTAAAGGTAATTAAAGGTATTTTCTTAGTTAACAATATAAGGTAGTGTATATTAAAAATGTATTTTATGAGTATATGTTTTGTAATAATATACTAAAAACTATTTTAAAAGCCAAACAAATAATTAATTTAAGTGTGTCTGACAAGAAAATAAGAATAGAAAGAAACTATTATACACCAGAAAAAGAATGGGATGCCAATTAAAGTCTGGTTGAATCTGACAACTGTGCATATTTGGCCGAGCTTCAAGGCCGTCGACGTGCCGACGGTCCAAAACCGAAAGTTGAAAATTTCCAATTATATTCTAATTATGATATTGTCGCGCCATCTAGTATTTTACTTGTGCAATTTTAGCTCTTTCATTTCGAGTATTTTTCTGTTGCGTAGCTAGATATTCTGTGGATGTAGCCTGACCCAAGTCTACAAGACAGGCGGGGAGCGGCGGGAGGAATTTTGATACGGGCGAAGAGTGGGTCAACTGATATATTTATATTCTTTAAACTGTGGTAAAAGACTCTTGAGCTAATGTACCTGAAAGTTCCTCTATGTGTAGTTATTTCTCTGAGGACTATATCAAGCCAGCGGACAAAGCATTTTATGTGGAGAAGTTATGTAGTATCTTTTTCGATAAATTTCCTAATTAATTATGTCAAGAGAATGTGTTCGGAACGCTGCGAAGGCCGTAGTTTGTTGTGATTTGTTTTTTTAATAGGCTCATTAAAATTTATTTCGTTCTTACACAGAACTTAGTATTTATTATACGGTTTATTGACATACCTAGATGGACATAATTCCTGAAAAAAATACATAAATTAGTTTATAAGAATAATTTTTATAAGTAAAATGGTTCTAGACTAGTGATGAGTAAATCCTAGAGCTGGACTAAAAGACCAAAAGAGTTTATCCATAGGTAGAATTAAAGAAATATTTTAAATCTTACAGAGGTTTTTTTTTATTCTAAACACTTTTTTTTGGATACTTAATACTTGACGTTTGTAAAACTGTTTTTGGAAATTAGAAAAAGTCTTTAAAATCAATAAAAACAAAACAAATATTAACTCTGGCCACTAGATCTCCCAGATTGGATCGTATAAATTTTTGTTTCTTATTTTGCCACGGCCAATGCAGAGAAATGGCAATAAAACCAGTCTTACAATCCAAAGACCCAATTACAGATCTGTCCAATAAATCAATGATATACGGTTTATGTGCCCTATGATTGATTTCTTGGAAAAAATATTAGGAAATTTTCAAAACGATGTGCTTTATAATAGCAATATAGGAACATTTATGGCTATTTGTTTCCGTTTAGCTTGTTAGTTGACTTCAATTGAGCATGGTTTAATTTTATTTAATGCATGTCTTCAAAAAATGTGGATAGAACATGCCATCAGGGGTGCTTTTGTACTGATTTTTTTTTTAACTAACCAACTACAAAAGAAAAAGAAAAATAAGAGAGTACCGTAAAATGGGGTGAATAGAAACAGTTTCGTAGGCTATTAGCGATATACCGGTTGATAAAAATGTGGTATAATTCTCCCGAATATTTTAAAACATGGGTCTTTGTTTGTTCTTTGCGTATACATATAATTTGACTTTTGAAATATATGCGTATAAATATTAAATAAAAATAACATTTGTGTTTCTATTCACCTGCTATTCGGGAGAATAGAAACACACATTGATGTTAAGGTTTTTATCTATTCTACTTCCAACAAGGTGATTAGAAACAGTAAATTATTACATATTTAAGTAGGTTTAACAATAATTAACATTGAATAATAACTATTTTTAATCAAAAACATTTATTTTTTTTATGAAATACAAAAATATAGTAAACCTATTCTAAGCATCTTATATCAAAGTCAAATTCTTTAAGGCCTCTTCTAAACTCTTCAGGAGGATTAAGCTTCCCAATAATTTGGGTATATTCAAATTCAGAGATATCTGGAATATTGGGCAATCCATAAATGTATCCTTTAAAGTCCCTTGAATCTCTTTCGCGATAAAATTCTCCCTCAAAGTTGCCGTTTCCAATAAGGGCTCTTACTCTTCCTATATAAGGTTTCTTATTTGAAGTAGAACTACAAGCCTTTGTTGTGCTTACAAAAAAATTAACAACTAGCCAATCACCTTCTCGAATGTCCTCTTTGTTTATTTTAAATGGGTAAATAGTGGTGGACTTTGTTGAAATTGAGCTTGTTCATTCCTTTCATAGACACAGATCCAGCAGATGTACTATAAATAGACTTGTTCATTTAAGCACAATAAATCCAAATGTTCTGAAAAAAGAAAACAAAAGTATGAGGTGAATAGAAACAGTGTTTCTATTCACCACACAACCTAAAAAAAGTGTTTTATTTACAAAAACTATTATTTTTGAAAAGTTTATACAGTTGATTAGAATTATCAATTGAGTACCATGAAAAAATACATATAATATAACAACTTACATGTACCAGCTTATGTATTACTTTAAAAATAAATATTTTATTTATAAAGTTTTCGCGCCATACAAAATAGGTGATAAATCGATCTCACATTTATTGATCAGCTGATTGACAGAAACAGTGCTGCCACAGATAAAAATATAGTTTTTACATTTTATTATGTATTACCAATGATAGAAAAATTAGATATGTCGACTCTTTTTACTTTGAATATTTTTAATCGTGATTTGATTTTTTTCAGAAATGTTGTTTCTATTCACCACTATGTTTCTATTCACCCCATTTTACGGTACATTAGACAAAGAAGGAGAGGGGACGGGTAACACGCATATTCTCCCGTGATCGGTTTGTGAGGCTAAAATTCGATCGGCGGCCATACTTTGGTGACAAGATTTAGAGGTGACACCGAATGAATTTTTATGTTTTTTGTGACAACTGTTTTGTTTTACATTTATAAACTGTGTTGTTTAGTATGGTGAGATGTTCAGCGTATGGCTGCAAAGGCCGAAGCGAGAAAAAAGTGGCTAGAATTATATTTCACAGGTAAAAGTCGATACACAACTTTTGTCATGTAGTCATTTGTACATTTTTTTCATTATAGCAGTAAAAATATGTAAAATGCTTTTAATGTCTTGTACCACATCCAAAGCAAACTATTTTTATTAATTCCAAGTAGTGTTTACAATATCTTAAATTATAATGAATGTTTGAAACTATAAATAATGCTACTCAGACTGGATTTCTCCAGTGGCGTAGGGAATAATCAGCGAAATACAATTTCTGCAATAAACATTTTTTTATATATTTTACATGTAATTGTATATTGTTATCAAATATGTAAAATAATAATAATAAATAATGTAAATATATATGTTTTAAACGTGTATTTACATATATACCGTATGATCGAAAAACATTTCCCATATAATTCTACATATAAAATGACATAAAAACTATATAAAATGAAAAATTCTGGTTATAAAAAATCGATATGTATAGTTGCTATATAAAACTTAAATTTACCTGCCAAGATTTGCTAGGGGTGGATAAACTTGTGATGGACTACTTGTTACCATATTTTTTTAAATATCCTTTCAAAAAATTTGCTAATTTAGGTGTATAGTAATAGTTTCAGTAAGTAAATAATAAAAATTTAAAAATAAATAAATAAAATAACTCAAAGCTTCAAGAATTGTTTATTTTTTTGCGGAAAATTAGGATATTCTTATGATTGAAGGTTACAAATATTAAAAATTACATTATTCATTGAATCCGTAGGCAAGTGTGAAGGGGATTGGCTAGATTCATTATTATACCGTATGATGGAAAAAAACGACGTCCAGTTAGCTTGTAAATGACTGTCGATGACATTCCTCTCAGTCTTTTTTCGATGTCATTTTATATAGTTTTATGTCATTTTATATGTAGAATTATATGGGGAATGTCATCGATCGTCATTTCCAAACAAACAGGATGCCGTTGTTTTTCGATCATACGGTATATATGTATATACACGTTTAAACATATATATATATAAATATATATATTATTTTTTATTTAATTATACATTATACACACGTTAATAAATAAATAATTGTCTTGATGAACAGTTCACTGTGTCTGTTAAATAAATTTTGCATTATCGACTTAGATATTCTAATATTATAAAGGTAAGACTAGAAAATACAAAATTTTATATGCATTACTCAAAAATAAACGATATATTCGTTAACGTTTTAATTAATATTTTGTATCGTCTAGGTACAAGCTAATTGCTGATATGCTACGCCATTGGAAAATTTCGCTTGGTGACAAGTGGCCTCACTGTCAGCTGCCGTGTGTTACCTGTACCTCTTTCATTGTCTAAGGACAGTACAGAAAAAAAAAACAAAAAAATGTAACTAAATTTTTGTGATCGTTAGTAAAAAACTTAAGAGCGTATAACTAATATATAACACCACTCTTACTTTCCTTTGAATACTAAAAAAAATCAGACAAAGAAAGACACGCAAAAGAAACAAATAAAAAAACGAGTAAATCTCGAAGAGATAGAATAAGATATACGAAAATATATGTTATTTAGTCAGCGAGGCGACTCGCCACGGTGAGATGTCAGTCTTGCTCGCTAGGGGTCGACACTTATGCGAGGCCCTCGCCACCAGGGTTCGGAAGTAGTTAATTAAGACGTAATTTACCTGATTAACTACATAGTTTTGCCACCAGATAAGACTACAACGGGCTCGAGGAACGACGGTACTGAAAAACGTGGAAGGTGTTCCTTAAATTATCATCTATGAATAATGTCTTCCTTTGTCAGGGGCGGGTTTAAGACGGTATAAGATGATGTCAAATATTATATTTTTCGTTTTTTCCTGGTTAATTATAATACATTTGGGTGACATAGGTCTGATCTAGGTTTCCACAGCTGAAGTTTAATTAATGGTAATTACAAACCTTTGACATTTGAAAGTTACATACATAGGTTACATAAACTACACCCTCTACATAAACTACATTAACTACATGTAATGTAGTTTATGTAGTTTTTAAAAGTAACATGTAGTTTTCCGAACCCTGCTCGCCACAGATACCATCTAAAATAGCCGTGGAATTTCGACATTTCTTATTATGATACAACATGTGCCACCAGATAAGATCAACGGGCTCGAGGAACGACGGTACTGAAAAAATGGAAGGTGTTCCTTAAATTATCATCTATTTCTTATGTCTTATTTGTCAGGGCGGGTTTTAGACGGTAAAGACCGTGTCCCTCTTTATTATTTTCGTTTTTTTCTGGTTAATTATACTAATTTGGGTGACATAGGTCTGATCTAGGTTTCCACAGCTGAAGTTTAATTAATGGTAATTATATACATTCTTAGAAATAGTTTAGTATCTCTATAGCCTATGAACGAGTTATCAAGTTGTGACATACGACGAAAAAAGCACATTGATATTGATATAGCCAGAGATTGCTTTGCCTGAAGAGAGAATTTAATGATTTGCATCAGGAAGGAAACTGAAGAAAAAAATGAAGATGTAGTCCTGGCACCACAGGAGTTAACAGTGAAAATTCTAAATAAATGTCTTGTCATAGCACATAATCTTTGAAAATTGAAGAAAGATGTTTGAAAAATAAACAAGAGGCGACTTTGAAAACTAAAGCTTCATTCAACTTTTTTCGAGGTTCTGAATGAAGCTTAAAGCTTAATCACATTTCACTCATTCACATTTAAACTACTACTCATGAGGGTATCCATTGTCGCATTATCTGCACAATCTATGCATTGTGCTCCATTATTATGGGTATCAACAAATTATGTTTTTTAACTGTAAATTTAAAATTTCTACATACATAGTTTTTTTTTCACGAAAAAATCTCATAGACGTGTTTCTGAGATCTAAATACTAAATAGACCGCATACTTAAATAACCCTTAAATATATTTCCAGTTATTTAAGACCCACTTAGTATAGTTTATATAATAAAAAGTTTGTTTAAATATATTCTTGTAAATAACGTATGGTCCTAAAGTTTTGGGAAAAAATTCAGAAACTGACAACTCTTATAAAAATAGTTTTATATTTTATCATATTTTTAAACAACCTATGTTTACGATCCTAATTATAAAATAAAATTCAAACAGTGGACAAAGGACCGTTATTTTCGATTTGCCTAAGAATTCCACTGATGCATTGCATCATCCTTTGGACAACTTCGGCGTCGAGTTCTCTAATTTTTCTGAATATACGGCGTCGCAATTGTTCTTCGTTTTGTGCTTCCCACTCGTTATTGTAGACTTTCCGACTAAATATTGCCCAGAACTCTTCGATTGGGCGAGCCTGAGGTAGGTTAGAGGGATTGTCTACTTTCGGTACAAAGTTGATGTTGTTCGCTTCATACCAGTCCCTTGTGATTCTCGCGTAATGGCATGAAGCGAGATACGGCCAAAATATTATTTCGTCATCCACATGATGCGTGTTCAAAAACTGAAGAAGTTTAGGGAGACAATTCTCAATATAAAGCCCTGCATTTAAGGCTTCACCCCTGGCTTCATCACATCCTTACATTCACATCCTTACATTGGCGAACAACGCTGTGAGATGAAGCCAGCCTCAAAAATGGCACACCATACCAAAATTTTGTCCTCAAACTTTTTCTTACTTTTTAATCTCACATCATCAGGGACATTCTCATAATTGTCCGTGTAGAACCCATCATTGCCCTCCATCTCAGAGTTGGACAATGTGAAATATTTCTCATCGTCCATCATGATCAACTTGTTGACGAAATGCACTCTCCTCAGCGCGCGGCAACATCTCGGAATTCTTTCTAGCTGGGCCTCTGTATATTTTGAAGCTTTCCTCCTTTTTCGGAAGACAATATTGTTACTTGATAGGGTTCTAAACCCCGTAGTCCTTCCAATATTAAATCTCCTGGCCAGTTTTCGCTCTGAGATCCCAATTTTGTGTTTTGCTGCTTTAATTAGTCTTCCTTCCCTTATTTGGTTCAAAACCCGCGGCCGACCGGATATAGGCAAATTTACACATGGTATCCCTTCTTCACATTCTTTGATTGTGCAATAAATTATCGATTTGCTAATGTTTTGATCCCGATAAATGACGACAATATTTCGTTTCGCCATTCGCCCAACAAGATTATAAACTCCTCGACGAAGATCAATTCTATAAGACATTTTAAGAAGCAGAACCCATGCAGAACCCAAAATCTTTTGCTTTGTTTATTGAAGTGACATTACTGATGACATTTCATTACCATGACTACTTCATTAAATGTATTTTATTACTTAACCAAACCAGATGAAAATTTTCCCAAAATTTTAGGACCATTCGTTAGAACTTAAGAGAGGCCTAGATATATCCAAAAATGTATGTAGAACCCTATTGAAGAAAAAGATACTTATTATTTTAACAAACACGAGCCCCAAAAACAACATCCAGTATTTTGGGACCTCGATGGTCATCAGATAGGCCCCGGCTGGACAAGAGGTAAAAGAAGACGAAATACGACCCCCTTATCAATCAAATTGCCTGGTTAATTAATTGTACATAATAAGCGATAGGTATCTCGTCGGGGTACAATGTATCTCTGACTTAATTCCAACTAATTAGAAATGCTAATAAGGATCAGGGGCGTTGTTGGGTCTTCCTTTGTTTTTTTTTCGAAGAAAATACAGGTTAGGGTGATAAAAATTTGTTTTTTAGATGTTGTTTATAAAATAAAATTCAGAGCGAGACAGAAAATAGATTTTTTTTGTAAGATTTTAGATTGTATAATAGAGTTATAACTAACTTAATAAATGTTAACTTTAATAAATAGTGATCACATCTAGAATTAAAATCTATTTCAAAAATGTCTCAACGACTCGGAAGTACCAAAAGAATGGAAGCTGTCATACCTATCAACAATACATAAAAACGATTAAAAAAAGTCGCCTTGACTAGGATTCGAACCTGCCTTACTACGGCTCCAACGTCATAGCAGCGTAAAGTACTAACGCTTTAACTACGCGGCCACCGAGGACTTTCGATCGATTCTATGTAAAATTCTTACTTAAAAGATAATGTTTAGTGAAAGTACTTTTTTATTTATAAACATTTATTTAATTCTGTTTTTAGTATTTGTTCTTATAGCGGCAATATAGATACATTATCTGTAAAAATTTTTACTGTCTAGCTATAACGGTTCATAAGATAGACCTTTGTGACAGACGGACGGACGGACAGCGAAGTCTTAGTAACAGGGTTCCCGTTTTAACCCTTTAGGTACGGGACCCTAAAAATGGAGATAAAAGTAATTGCGATAATTATCGAGGAATAGCGGTTACAGGTACCATTAGCATAGTATATGGAAAGGTTCTGAAAAATAAAATTGAAAAAGAATATGCTGATATGGAGGCTGAAGAACAAGCAGGCTTTAGAACAAAACGATCCACAGTAGATCATCTCTTCACCCTAACGCAAATCCTAGAAAAGAAAACAGCATTCGATCAGGAAGTTCATACTTATTCTACCGTATGATCGAATAAAAACGGCGTCAGCGATGGCTATGAAATGAAGATCGCTGTCATTTTATATGTAAATTTATATGGGAAATGTCATCGATCGTCATTTCCCAGCCAACTGGACGCCGTTTTTATTCGATCATACGGTATTTGTTGATTTGAAGAAAGCTTATGCTAAACCTTTAGGGAGACTTTGGGAGACGCTGCAACAAAATTAATATTGTTGCGGACCCGTGTGGACTCGACCTAACCTAACTATATGTCCCGCCCTTAGATGACCTTAATATCGCATTAAAGAATAGACACCGTAATGATTCATTCGTTCGAGAAGAATCGAGTCCCACTGGAATGGACTAGTACATACGAGAACATTCGAAAACCTTCTCTACGCACCTAACGATCTATGGACTATCTTTACCTGTCGGTATAAAAGCCGGCGGCTGTGGCCTACAGGGGGCAGTTATAAATATACCAGTGCAGTTGACGCGCTAAAATTCAAAATAAATTCTTAGTTATAAATCGTTTGTAAATAGTTCTATAAGTCTTTTATCGTTATTGTTTTTGTTAATTAGTTTTAAATAAATAGTGTTTAAATAAATTGTGACTTTCTATCCACACGGAACCGACGAAAAACGTAACAATATGAACACAGAAATAATAAAGGCTTACTTTAAACGAAAATGTAGTTATATGGGATTACCAGTAGTTGATGATACTATGTTATTCGCAGATGACCAGGCTGTTGTAGCACAAGATATAGACGATTTGGAATACATGACTCGGAAAGTTATCGAGGGGTATGAAAAATGGGGATTAGAACTGCATATTAAAAAACGGAATACATGTGCATTGGTGGACAACAACAAGATCTACGACATTGCAACTTTATCATCAGACATTGCAACAGCTACAAATATCTCGGAATGAAAATATCCAAAGAACGTACACTGGAAGAAGCAATATTGGAAAGAAAGATTCGATGTTAAATGGGATACTATAGGATAAGAATATAACGATAGAAAACAAAAAAAGAATTTACAATTCCATCGTAAAAAGCATAATTACCTACAGCTCTGAAGTATGAATAAAAAGAGAAAGCTGAAAGAACGCTAAAAGCCACGGAGATGGACTTTTGGAGAAGATCGGCTGGAAAATCCAGAAAAGATAAAATACCAAATGAAACCATAAGACGCCAAATGGAACTAAAACACGACACATTAGAACATTAGATGACATTAGAACTCAGCAATTAATATTGTATGGACATGTGCAAAGATTGGAAGAACATCGAATCCCAAAGAAAATATTAAATTAGAACCCTCAAAGAACCAACTTCAAAAACAACGCTTTATTGTGCAAAAAGCCAAAACAGCTTCATCGACAAAGCACTCACAAACAACAAAATCACAAAAAAATACAAACAACAAAAAATACACAATACAAATAATACAATTCAAAAAAATTTAAGTCTTTAAAATTACAAAAAGAATATACATGGACAATTTTAGAACAGTACGCAGTAATAGATATAATTTTAAAGTTATAGAATATTAAATACTTGACCTTTGACCAGTGTGTGAGATGATAAAAATTTTAAAATTCAAAATTGTTCATAATTAAACATCAACAAAAAAGTCGTTTACCGCATATAGGGCTCTCTCCAGTAGGTATGATTTTAGAGCCTTGCGAAATGCGGGAAAGAACGAAAGCGATTTGATATTCAAAGGCAGATGATTGTACATTTTTTTGGCATTGTACAGTATTGAACCCTTAACTAGTTCTGAGCTCGGGGTTGGCAGATAAAGATCGTGCTCTGCATTCCTAAGTGGATAGTTATGAGATGGCTTTTCGGGAATAGCAGATATGTGCTTGCGGATTAAGCAAACGGATTCAAAAATGAATAAAGAAGGAAGAGTCAGTATTTTCAAATTTTTAAAGAAATTCTGGCAGTGAGTTCTACTGTTCAGTCCCAATAAATATCGAACTGCTCTCTTTTGAAGTATGAAAACACGATCAAATTTTGTTGCGCAGCAAGTACCCAGAATGGAAGGGGATGTGACTCTAAAAGGGCATAATAGGCTATTCTAGAGGTTGAGAAGTTAAGCTCCTTAGAAACTGATCTTAGCGCAAAACAGGCAGCGCTTAGTTTCTTTGATAGAGCTTCAATGTGAGAGTCCCATTTTAACGAGTTGTCTACAAGAAGTCCTAAGAATTTCACAGAGTCCACGACGTCAATAGTAGTGTTATTAAGTACAAAAGGTTGATAGTACTTTTATATGACAAAACTTTAGTTTTTGATAGGTTGAGGCATAGGAGATTAGAATCGCACCAAGACTTAATGGTGCGTAAGTCATTGGATATAGTATCATATAGCGCCGCAACATCTGGGCCGCTCCAAGTGAAACTAGTATCGTCCGCAAAGAGGCAGATTTTACCGCTAATGTCCAGATTTGCAATGTCGTTGATAAACACCAGAAACAAAATAGGGCCAAGTACTGAACCCTGAGGGACACCACATTCTATAGGCTTACAAGAAGACATAGACGTATCAATCCTCACAAGCTGCCTTCTGTTGCCAAGATATGACTTAAGCCATTCGAGCGGCACTCCCCTGAAACCATAGTATTGCAATTTGTTAATTAAGATATTATGATTTACACAATCGAAAGCCTTAGAGAAATCACAGAAAATTGTAGCTGTAGAGTGATGGTTATTCAGGCTAGAGTATACATTATTAAAAAGGTCGAACATAGCATCATTTGTGCAACTGTTACTTAGAAATCCAAATTGATGGGTAGTAAGTATTGTATATTTAAGGAGAAAAGATAGAAACCTTTTTTAACCAATCTTTCAATGATCTTAGATAATGTGGGCAGGAGTACAATTGGGCGATAGTTCGAAGCTTCATCTTTATCACCTCCTTTATACAGAGGAATAATTATTGCTGTCTTAAGACAGTTTGGAAAAACTCCTTTTTGGAATGACTCGTTAATTAAAGTAGTAAGATGGTTTAATGTGCATTCAGGAAGTTCAGAGAACATTTTGAGAGTAAGCCCATCAGTCCCAGATGAGGATTTGTTTTTAATACTATTAATTGTACTACGGAGCTCATCCAATACTACGGGCCTGAGGAAGAAACTGTGCAAATTCTCATTTGCTTTAGGGAGATATGAAAGTGAATCCTTGAGATCCTCAAGGAAGACCACACAAGAGCTGGAGAGAGGGTATTGATAAAGAAGTTTTCTGTGGAGATTAGGAATTGGAAGACGGAAAACGTTGTAACCCGAGTATATACCGGGTGTTGCATCGTCGAGCGGGACATAGGAAATCCCATGTAAATTTTAATGGGGTCAATTATTGGCTTCCCTAATTATTTTAGAGAATAATTCTCTGTAGGTTTATTGAAGAGCACTAAAACCCACATTCAAAAGAATAACTTTACATATTTTTGATTAGCCCGTTTACGAGTTATCGCCGATTTCTTTTTAAATATTTCTCCTTTCTTATGGCCCTGTATTTACTTATGAGCACCAGTCAAGGTAAAAGATAACTTGCAAGTGAAGTTGTCATTTCAGAAATTTATCTATTTAGTGCTTTATTATTATTATTAAAAACGCATACCTACATCGAAAATATTAGCCATGAATTACACTACCGAAGAAAAAGTATTGATGATTAAATGGTATTATCAAAGAAATAGTTATCAAAAGGTGTCGGACATGTTTACTGCTCTGTATCCGAATAGACCGATACCTGGAAAATCTACAATCGCAAGGTATATCCAGAGATTTGAGACCAATGGTACCCTAATAAATAACTGCAGATGTGAAGCAAGGCAGGAACAAAGAGAAGAAGCAAGAAATGATACCGACTTGGAAGTTTTATTGTGCGTGGAAGAGAACGATGGCAAGATCAGCACAAGGAAACTTGAGGATGAAATATGAACAGATCACACTACAGCGTTTCCAATTTTGAAACGACATAAACACTATTCCTTCAAATATGAAAAGCACCAAGAGCTACGAGATGGGGACGAAATACGGCGGCAGGCGTTTTGTTTTGATATGATGGAAAGAACAAACACGGACAGGGAATTTTTAAAAAACATATGTTTCACTGACGAATGCACGTTTACTTGCTTTACATAATGCTGCTAGGGAAAACCAGGAAGTTTGGTACCCTGACTGTTCGGGAATATTTAGACAATAGTTTTAACGGAAACGTTATTGGCCTAAATCATACAGTAAATTGGCCAGCAAGGTCTCCTGATATTTCGCCAAATGATTTCTTTCTCTGGGACCATTTAAAAAACAGGATATACAAGGACAAAAAATACCCAAATCTAGACGAGTTAAAACTATTCTGCCGAATGCAATAGAATTTCAGTTTACCAACTAGCGAATGTAAGAAGAGAATTTTATGATCGCCTGGGTTATTGTCTAGCAGTCGATGGAGGAATATTTGAACATCTTCTTAAATCCTAAAGTTCTAACAATTCAATCGTACCTAAATTAATAAGTTATTGAATATTGTAATAATACTATGATTAACCTTGTAATTGATTACTTTATTTTACTTTAATTTGTATTTATAAATACATCTTTAAGATTTCCGATGTAGGAATGAGTTTTCAATAATAATAAAGCACTAAATAGGTAAATTTTTGTAAGGACAACTTCATTTGGCAGTTATCTTTTACCTTGACTGGTGCTCATAAGTAAATACAGGGCCATAAGAAAGGAGAAATATTTAAAAAGAAATCGGCGATAACTCGTAAACGAGCTAATCAAAAATATCTAAAGTTATTCTTTTGAATGTGGGTTTAAGTGCTCTTCAATAAACCTAAATAGAATTATTCTCTAAAATAATTAGGGAAGTCAATAATTGACCCCATTAAAATTTACATGGGATTTCCTATGTCCCGTCCGACGAAAACACCCGGTAGATCACATCTAGAATAAAAAAATGTATATGTTACACAATAAAACAAAGTGTTAATTAATAATTTGTTTCTTTCATTTATCCACTAAATAAAGTAATAAAAACTGTTTATTCGTTACAGTGGCCTTTCATGGTCCATCCACCTTAATATTATTTGTCTGAAGGCAGTCCCATCAAAGTAAGCCATACCCACAACTTGGTCTTATATACTCTCAGGCGTTATTTCCTGATTAAACGACGTTTCTATCTCTGTCCGCCCCCCTTCCTCTGTTGGTCGATCGATCGGTCGATAAAATAGGGCCCGCTAATTGTTTTCGTCGTTACGATTCGAACGCGAACACACAATAGCGAGATTTAACACCGCGAACGACATCGGCAACAGGAACAAAACGACCAAGAGGACGACGGAGCATAAGCCTAACAACAAGAACAAGAGGAACAAACCGAAAATTAATTAATACAATAGCTTCTCTTCTTCTTCTTCTGCCACGTTGCCAGGTCGTCCTGTTTATTTTTTCAGAAATTTATTAGGCTTTCTCTTAGATCACTTTACATAATCCTAACATATTTTGATAGTTTTTGAGATATTAATAGATAAATTTTAATAGACTAGACTCTAGCAAATATGATTTCAATGCTTTGCAAAATGAAGAAAATCATGTTATGGATTTCATTTCAAATGGAAGGTGATTGTGCATTTTTTTCGAGTTGTATAATATTGAACTTTTAACTAACTCTGAACGTGGGGTAGGTATAAAGATCTTGCTCCGCGTTCCTGAGTGGATAAGTGTGAGATGGCCTTTCTTGAGAAGCTGATACATGCTTACGTATTAGGCAAACGGATTCAAATATAAATAAGGAAGGAAGAGTTAATATTTTTAATTTTTTAAAAAAGTCCTGGCAATGAGTTCTGCTGTTTAGTCCCAGTGAATATCGAACAACTCTCTTCTGAAGCTTGAAAATGCGGTCAAATTGAGTCGCACAACACGTACCCCACAATGGAAGGGCATACCTGAGGTGCGACTCAAAAAGTGCATAATAAACAGTTCTAGCCACTGACAAGTTAAGCTCCTTAGAAACAGATCTTAATGCAAAACAGGCAGAGCTCAGTTTTTTTCGACAAAGCTTCGATATGCATGTCCCATTTCAGAGAATTGTCTACAACATGCCCTAAGAATTTTACAGATTTTACAACGTCAATGGTGGAGTTACAAGTTAAGTACAAAAGGCTGCAGCGAGTTTTTATACGACAAAGCTTTAGTTTTAGAAATGTTGAAACTCAGGAGGTTCGAATCGCACCAAGATTTAATGGTGATTAAGTCATTCAATATAATCCTATGAAGTGCCGTGACGTCCTTGTTGCTGCAAGTGAAGCTAGTGTATTCCGCAAAAAGACATATTTTACCACTGATGTTTATGTTAGCATGAATTGTGGTGAATTAGTGATTTATTTTGCTGTTGTTGAAGACGACCAAAGGTTACCCTAACTGTAATCTTGGTTTTGTTCCCAAAACTTGCTCACAAGCTTCATAAGACGCTTAATCAAATCACTGGAGTCAAACTTAGTATATTTCCCTAAATTTTAGGAAAAACAGACAAACCCGGCAACAGCGCCCTCCTCCGAACGTTCCGTCTCTCTCGCTCTCCAACTAACTCGCGCGTTCCTCGTCTCCGTTCCGACGCTTATACCTCGAAGAATAAGTCCACGTTTAAATTCTCATAAATAACCCGTTAACAATCTGCTAGTGACAGCTTGTTAAGTCCTAACCACAGGTTAGGTTATAATTAATGGCTGACGTCACAACGTAATTGTCGGGCCGTAGCTATTATACCCACCTCTTCTTCTTCTTCTCTTCTGCTCTACGAGCCAGCGAGCGGTGGTGCGATGGTGTGCGTGCGTACAGTCAACGAGCGACCATTTGTTAACGATATTGGGGTATTTCAGGTGTTTAATGTTGGCAACGCCGCTTACACGGTCCGGGACACGGGTTCGGCCGTGTAACGGCATAGAAGCTCGGGGATTTTAATGGGAATTCCTGTTTTACTCGTCTCTCCCAGATTCCGGACAGTTTGGTTTTAGTTGCCTACGTTTTGGGAAAATTTCCGTAAAAAAAATACGGATTTTTTTCCGTAAAAAAATTACGGATATTTTCCCGTAATTTTTTTAAACTGACTTTTAAGCTTTTATATCTTAATTGTTAACTCACATTGTCTTTAATTTTCTATATTCACAGTTAGAAGAATTTTCCGTAAAAAATTACGAATATTCTTTTTAAATATTTTTTTTTCTGCAGAAATTACGTAATAAATATTTTTTTCTTTTATATCTACATTAACTATACTGGTTTTTTCTAATTTCATGCCACAATATATTTGGTATTCTTCATTAGTTATTCCAAAAATGTCCGTAAAAAATACAGATATTTTTTTAATATATCTTTTCCGTAATAACTTTGAAATATATTTTTTATTCATACCTTTATTAACGTCTTCCAGAATTTCACGCCACATTGTTTTTAGTTTTCTTCATTTGAATTTATCAAAAAATTCCGTAAAAAATTAAGGATTTTTTTGACGTAAGTATTTTGAAATAATTTCTTCTTTTATAATTATTTATCTTCTTATACCTTCATAAACTCTATTCGTCTTCCTTGATTTGACGCCACGAAAGTGTCTTTGGTTGTCTATGTCTGGGGTTAGAAAAAATTTCCGTAAAAAATAACGGATATTTAATATATTTTTTCCGTAAAATTTTATAAATGTGTCTTTTTACTATTATATATTCATTAATTCTATTCGTCTTCTCCAATTGCACGTCACAGTGGCTTTAGGTATCGGTGTTGAGTTTACAAAATAGTTCCGTAAAGATTACGGATATTTTTTAATATTTTTTTCGTAAAAGTTTGATATGTCTTTTTACTTTTATAATTTCGTTAATTTCATCGTCTTTCCCACTTTGTTTTTAGTTTTCTACATAATATGAGGTTTCAAAAAAAATTACGGATATTGTTTAAATATTTCTTCCGTATTTTTTTTAAATATGTGTTTTGTTGCTATATCTTCATTAGTTCTACTCGTCTTCCCTGATTTCTCGCTGCTTTGTCTTTAATTTCTACGTATAAGGTTCCAAAAAAATTTCCGTAAAAAATACGGATATTGTTTTAATATTTTTTCCGTAATTATTCTAAATGTGTTTTTGCTCCTATATCTTCATTAATTCAACTCGTCTTCCCTGATGTCTCGCTATTTTGTCTTTGAGTTTCTACGTATGAAGTTACAAAAAAAATCCGTAAAAAATTACGGATATTGTTTTAATATTTTTTTCCGTAATTCTTTTAAATGTGTTTTTTGCTTTCATATCTTCATTAATTCTACTCATCTTCCCTGACTTCTCCCCATTTTGCCTTTAGTTTTCTACTTACGAACTTACAAAAAAAATCCGTAAAAATTACGGATATACTTTAAATATTTTTTTCCGTAATTCTTCTAAATGTGTTTTTTGCTTTCATATCTTCGTTGGTTCTACTCGTCTTCCCTGGTTTGTCACCATTTTGTCTTTAGTTTTCTACCTATGAGGTTACAAAAAAGATTTCGTAAAAAATTACGGATATTGATTAAATATTTTTTCCGTAATTTTTCTAAATGTGTTTTTGCTCTTATATATTCATTAATTCTAGTCGTATTCCTCAAAATTCCATCACATTGTCTTTATTTTTGTACATATTTGGGGTTATAAAATAGTTCCGTAAAAAATACGGATACTTTTTCCGTAATAAGTTTAAAATATGTTTTCTTACTCTGTTATCTATATTCCTTGATTTCTTGCCACTTTCTTTTTAGTTTTTTAAGTTTGGTTAAAAAAAATCCGTTAATTACTACTTACATATTTTATTACGATGTTACTTTATCCGTTTAGTACTTCATACCTACAGAACGCACTCTCCTCCGAATATACATTCTATAATAACTTGAATTATCTATATTTCACTATACAGATAGTACCACGAATAAATATCTTTCTACAGATAGAGAGAGTACTACCCCGAGGTACCATCGCTCTCTCTCTATTTTCGAAATATACATTATGCCTTTACGGATCGGTAATTAACCAAATAAATTACGGAACCACCGTTATTAATGGCATCGCAGCGAGGCAGCGAGCCAAAGGGGGCAACAACGGCAACGGTTGCCCGCGACAACGTGGTTATTATGTAATTATCAGTTAGTTTTAATCTGGAGAGTTAAGCAAACCTTTCAAGAAGGCCAACAAATTACCGAGCGAGGGACACACCTCTCCGAGATGGGGGCAGTACCGCAGACCGTTTATCTCGGACTTGGTCCCCCTCCTTGC
This sequence comes from Sitophilus oryzae, assembly GCF_002938485.1. Classification (NCBI taxonomy): domain Eukaryota; kingdom Metazoa; phylum Arthropoda; class Insecta; order Coleoptera; family Curculionidae; genus Sitophilus; species Sitophilus oryzae. The sequence continues at coordinate 1,406,866 of NW_022145837.1, forward strand.
CTCCGCGACAGCCTCCTCTTACTGTGCGTCTTTCTGTGTGTTGCTGTGGCTGGGCCTGTTTTATAAATTACCCCGCTAATTTCCCTATAGCTAATTTAGGTGGTTTTGTTACGTGAAAACGAACAAATTTATGTTTGTATTAGAGACAAATATATGTATCGATATTTTCAAAATGTCTATACATATTTTATGTGGTCCAAACTGTATTCCGGAAACTTCGGCAGCATATTCTGCAGATAAAAATAAGTAGAAAAGTTCGTATAAATGTATGTCCTAAAATGCTTAGATTCGGAGATACAGGGTGTAGAAGTTTCATTTTTATTTCGATTTTTTCCTAATAATTTCTGAAGTAACGTCAATATTCGGATGAAAATTTGAATTTGATGTCAATATGACTCCTATTTGTAGGTATGTTTGAACTGTTTTGAAAAGTAACTTTTCGTCCGTACCTGTATAAAAATACTGAGTGAAACTTTTTGAATGATGATCTTTTTTTAATTAAATCGTGATTTTTTTTCGTAATAATTTTTGGGATATATTTTTCCGTAAATATTTTTAGAAATATATTAGATATTATAATATTTAATCAGATATTAATCACTCTTCTTCGTAATAAGTAACCTGTAATTTTTCCGTAATCATTTTTAGAATGTATTTTTTCGTATTTATTTATTCACATATTAAACAAAGTTTTTTTTACTTCTTCCTATTATCTATAATTTTTTCGTAATAATATACAGATACTTTTTATCCGTAAATATTTTCAGAGAATAATACTCAAATATTAAAATTTTTATTCACATATTTATCAATCTTTTTTTAATTAAATCGTGATTTTTTCCGTAATAATTTTTGGGATGAAATTTTCCGTAAATATTTTTAGAAATATATTAGATATTATAATATTTAATCAGATATTAATCACTCTTCTTCGTAATAAGTAACCTGTAATTTTTCCGTAATAATTTTTAGAATGTATTTTTCCGTATTTATTTATTCACATATTAAACAAAGTTTTTTTTTTACTTTTTCCTATTATCTATAATTTTTCCGTAATAATATACAGATGCTTTTTATCCGTAAATATTTTCAGAGAATAATACTCAAATATTAAAATTTTTATTCACATATTTATCAATCTTTTTTTAATTAAATCGTGATTTTTTCCGTAATAATTTTTGGGATATATTTTTCCGTAAATATTTATAGAAATATATTATATATTACAATATTTAATCAGATATTTATCACTCTTCTTCGTAATAAGTAACCATCAGTAATCTTTCCGTATTTATTTATTCACATATTAAACAAAGTTTTTTTTTACTTTTTCCTATTATCTATAATTTTTCCGTAATAATATACAGATACTTTTTATCCGTAAATATTTTCAGAGAATAATACTCAAATATTAAAATTTTTATTCGCATATTTATCAATCTTTTTCTAATTAAATCGTGATTTTTTCCGTAATAATTTTTGGGATATATTTTTCCGTAAATATTTATAGAAATATATTATATATTACAATATTTAATCAGATATTTATCACTCTTCTTCGTAATAAGTAACCATCAGTAATCTTTCCGTAATAATTTTTAGAATGTATTTTTTCGTATTTATTTATTCACATATTAAACAAAGTTTTTTTTTACTTCTTCCTATTATCTATAATTTTTTCGTAATAATATACAGATACTTTTTATCCGTAAATATTTTCAGAGAATAATACTCAAATATTAAAATTTTTATTCACAAATTTATCAATCTTTTTTAATTAAATCGTGATTTTTTCCGTAATAATTTTTGGGATGAAATTTTCCGTAAATATTTTTAGAAATATATTAGATATTACAATATTTAATCAGATATTTATCACTCTTCTTCGTAATAAGTAACCTGTAATCTTTCCGTAATTATTTTTAGAATGTATTTTTCCGTATTTATTTATTCACATATTAAACAAAGTTTTTTTTTACTTTTTCCTATTATCTATAATTTTTCCGTAATAATATACAGATACTTTTTATCCGTAAATACTTTCAGAGAATAATACTCAAATATTTTTTTTATTTACATATTTATCAATCTTTTTTTAATTAAATCGTGATTTTTTTCCGTAATAATTTTTGGGATATATTTTTCCGTAAATATTTTTAGAAATATATTAGATATTACAATATTTAATCAGATATTTATCACTCTTCTTCGTAATAAGTAACCTGTAATCTTTCCGTAATTATTTTTAGAATGTATTTTTCCGTATTTATTTATTCACATATTAAACAAAGTTTTTTTTTACTTTTTCCTATTATCTATAATTTTTCCGTAATAATATACAGATACTTTTTATCCGTAAATATTTTCAGAGAATAATACTCAAATATTAAAATTTTTATTCACGTATTTATCAATCTTTTTTTAATTAAATCGTGATTTTTTTCCGTAATAATTTTTGGGATATATTTTTCCGTAAATATTTTTAGAAATATATTAGATATCACAATATTTAATCAGATATTTATCACTCTTCTTCGTAATAAGTAACCTGTAATCTTTCCGTAATAATTTTTAGAATGTATTTTTTCGTATTTATTTATTCACATATTAAACAAAGTTTTTTTTTTTACTTTTTCCTATTATCTATAATTTTTCTGTAATAATATACAGATACATTTTATCCGTAAATATTTTCAGAGAATAATACTCAAATATTTTTTTTTTATTTACATATTTATCAATCTTTTTTTAATTAAATTGTGATTTTTTTCCGTAATAATTTTTGGGATATATTTTTCCGTAAATATTTTTAGAAATATATTAGATATTACAATATTTAATCAGATATTTATCACTCTTCTTCGTAATAAGTAAATCGTGATTTTTCCGTAATAATTTTTAGAATGTATTTTCCGTAAAAATCGTAACTCAAGAAATAAAACACACTTGTAATAAAAATTAATCTGTAATTTTTGTACTGTTACAAACATTCTTCGCTAAAGGATTACACTAGACGATTTTTGTTGAATTATTTCCTACAGTTTTGCCACCATAAAACTGGTATTTAAGAAAAATTATAGAAAAAAACAACTTCATACATTTATATTATACATCCTTTACTATACAAGGGTTTTTTTTTGAAAAATCAAGCGCACCCCTCAGAAAAGACGTTATAATTGCACAAATATCTTTGAAAAATTGATATTTTATTTTTTATATATAAATATTAAATACCTTTCTGAGAGATGTGGCGAATTTTACAAAACAGAATTGAAAATCTTGAAGAATAGTACATATACAAACATTTTAGGAATCTTATTTGAGATATGGCCTATAAAAAAACAAACTCAAATCATATTTTTTTCGATCATAATATGGTAAAATTAAAAATCACAGATTTACACATATATTTTGTTGTTTAATCTCTTCTCAGTACCCCAAAAAAAGTTTTTTGAATTTATTTCTTTGTAACAAAGAAAAAGTTTGAAAGCAATATACAGAATACAGAAGAAACCTTATAACTACAATCTATATACAAGTTTTTTTCAACTATTTACAATAATAAATATCTATAGAATCGAATAAATAATAATTTTAAAAACTTCATTCGTTAGTTAGGGTTTTCTTTTCCTTTACAGTAGTAGAGCAAGAATTTAGGGACTTTTTTTACAAAAGACAGGCAGTTGGCACTACTTTTTGGCCACTATTTCGAATCCAAACAGATATTTTCAAATTTGTTTTATATTTTCGATGAAAAAACGATACCGTAGTAACCACGGAAATAATATTATGTCGTTTTTACAAGTGGAAAAACGGCTACACCCAAGATTTTACCTGATGCGTTTTGACTGAACGGTTAAGAATAACAGGCAAAACTTTACGTGTGGACGAGACTTTAAGTCGGTAATTTTAAAACATCTGTTCGAACTCGTACTTTCTTATTGGCACAACGAATTATGTAGTTTCATTTTCGTTATATACAGGGTGTCTCGATATTATTGTTTGATAATCAGTTTACAGGGACGAAAAGAAACTCACACTGGGATCGTATAGGAACATCCTTAAAAGTTGGCATGAACGTCATCAAAATAGTTGATGAATCCATATCACAATGTTGCCACGGTTACTTTTTTTACTTTGGACAAGAAAAAATAAAATTGGTAATTTTAATGAGTTTTGTTGATGTAAATAATAACTGTTTATATATTTATAATGAATTCATTTTTGTTTCCTAAAATATTTTGATTAAAAAAAAGATGTAAAAGTTGGCAACGTTGTGCCAGTCAAGCTTAATAAGTTGACTAAAAGTTTATTTGGTTTCGACGTTTTTGATGACATACACGCAAACTTAATTAATTTCTCTATATAACACTACAAAACGTCCTTCTATCTTGACACACCCTGTACATTTCTCATTTTTCTCACTGGCAATAATGTGTGTTTTTTTTTAATAAGTTTTTTCCTGGTACTACACGGTAGTGCTTTACGTGTCACTTTCCACGTCACTCACACAGTCTTCGTCCATGTCCATGTCTATGTACTCACTGTACTCCTCACTAGTCTCTTGTTTCCACTTGTTCAAGTGATGCGCGTTGCTTTGTTGTGAATCGGAACTTCCGGTCGACTTGGTACCGCCATTTTGGCTCGTTTTCGCTTCCTCTTCCTGTTGCATTCGTTTGTGTTTCGTCCGGCGGTTCTGGAACCACACTTTGACCTGGAACAGAAGAAATTCGAGTTATTTACAGTGTTGGAATGAGTTAAATCATGAAAAAATCAATAAAAATAGAAAATATAAGGAGAATTTTCATAGCAGCTGTTAAAATTGCCTTATATCTATCAAAAATAGTAGATAAAATAGTACTTTAACCACAAGGGTAGATTAAATGATACTTGCGAGGATAAGTTAAAAACTTTATTTCTTCTCGCACGTTTTTTAATTGATTCCATTTTCGAAAATTTTTGTATTCCTTTTCATAAGTTATTCGGGATTTAAATGAGAGTAGTTTGGATATGGCGTTTGTCGCCTCAGCCTGAATATCTGTTGGTAATTTACTTATTTCGTTTTGAGCCATTTCTGGCTCCAATTCAATCAGCAATCGACACGAAAGAGAATTAAAAAATATTGACTCAAAACTGACAACTAAAGAGACAGTCTTATTACAACGAACTAGTGGACAGAAAAAACATTCCAATAGACAGTTCACTCAATTGATCATAATATAAAAAAGTAGTAAATAATACTTCACCCACTACATCGTATCTATTTAGTCCAATACCGAAATAGAGATTTTGAAAAATGACTTCCTCGAAACTTGGCAGTCTCTTATATGTCTCGTATGTTGTGCATATCTCGCATCATAATAGCAACAAAAAAAGGGGAACAGCAAATAGAGTTATAAAAACAGGATAGCCAACTTCACGGACTATTACACCGCTGATAAACGATGCCTAAGTCTATTCAAAGCTAGCCCCATTATTAACTCATGCAGTGGAGTCTCCATTGTTGTTCCTTTAAGGATTTTTCCATTTTGCTGTTCCTGGAAATATCCCGAAGTCGTTTCCGCCATTTTTATGCATCATTTCAGCTCGATATGTTAGGGAATTTTCGTATATATTTCATAGCAATTAAACTTTAAGCTGGAAGATGCGGTCAGGCAATGTCTTGTTATTGTTGTGTTATTGTTTTAGGCGCTAACGAGTGCGACACGAGCGATGGATAGGTTGTCTCCGTCGTAACGGTTTCTTAAATAAAAGTTTTTTTAGAAAAAAAAACTGTTTTTTTCTATCTGAAAAAATAATAGAAAGTCATAGGGGTGACTTTTGAGACGTACCCGGTATATTAAAAAATATTGTTTCATAATGTAATATCATTTTAAAATTCTTGTATGTTATTTTAGATTCTGAAGATAGTTTTAGGATAAACTGGAATATATTTTAAATAAAAACATGATTAATTTTTTAACCGATGCCTAATATAATTTATCTTGTATAATCACAGGGTTATAATTATGATTTTGTTACAAAAACTTTTATATAAATGATTATGTAAGAGAAAAAATTCAGATTTTACATTTTACTAAAATATTATCTAAATAAGCGCCTATCTACAACAACGCCACTGACTCCCAATTGGTAAATTGAGAGTTGCCTACCGGTCGAAAGTCGTTTCGAGACTCAAATGGATCATTTAAGTCAAATTTCTTGCAAATTTGGCACTGGCGAACCATATTTTACAGTTCCTGAATACAAAAAGTAAATAAAATAAACATTTAAGGACTACAAACTAAGAAAATGCAATAATTCAGCTAGAGAGAAATAACGGCAACAATGCTTTACTACACACGTGCGACGCGTACTACAAAATAATAGAAGAATGAATAGGCGACCTCGCCTCTAATCGGTGTTGCCATATTGTAAAGGATTTATATAATATAAAGGAAGTAGTATAAGGACTATTTAATACATCTATGGAATATTAAAACCTACTTTATTAAAATGCAGTATTAATATCTCAATATATGTGTATAATAAGTAAAAAATATTGATAATATTAAAGACGTGACAACATAGGCTGGACGAGGAAGGTTTGGACGGCTGCGGTCGAGTGTACCCAGAAGTAAACACGTGTACAAAAATGATTGTTTGACCGCGTGTAGATGTAAATAGTGTAGTCTATATTTTATTTTAAGTCTATGGTGCTGACTAACTGGAATTCAAATTTCGCGCTGGAGATTCAGGTGGTAGCTTTGCTGTAAAAAATGTCAAGTTATCAAATTTATTTATTTATTTCCTGACATTGTCATTCGTTTTGACACTTTAGTTTTGTATATTATGAGTTGTGTTGCTGCACAAATTGTGTTGCTTTAAGCTTGAAAATGTTTACTAGCAGACCTTGCAGTCGAACATTGTTCTTTTTAGAACCTCTTTTAGTGTGAGATAGTACACAAGATAGCTTAATAGCCATAAAAACTCATCGCAACTTTATTAGAATATTTTGAACGGGAAAGCGGTAGTAATGGCCCTTTATGTCCCTTAAGTGCTAAAATATATAAAATTGGGCAACGCTGTGCCGGTCAAACTTAATCACGTGACTAAAAGTTTATTTGGTATGAACTGTATGTGGACTAGCCTCCAGACTATATCAGTTAAATGAATACCAAAAAACCTATCCAGAAATCACTACGGCACAAAGCAAAAAAAATATCGCATATCCAACGGGAAAAATCAACAGAGAAGATTAAAAATGGCACTGTTAATCCCCGAAACGTTGAGAATACAGTGGCGTAGAGCGTGGTATTGTACATATACGCGCTAAACACACACCTATATCGCGGGAAAAAGTTTCCCCGGTTCAACTGTATTGACATTTTATTAAAATATAAGTGGAAAACAGTACGGACTGCACGTTTTCAATTACAGAGGGCAAACAGTATCAGGATCAGAGTGTGACGTATGCACGAGTGAGCTGAACAACGAATTTTGTCCTTCATTTATATCATTAAGTTCATAACTAGGTAGTAAATACATTATGTATTATGAAGAACATTAGGAGACATAAATATACAGGGTGTTTCAAAAATACATATGATATCTCTCGTCGGGAGATTCCTGTCGTATTTTGCTTTTCGTAAAATGGTCCCTCTAGTATTCCCAAGTAGCATTTTCACGACTTGCGACCACATGTTTACTAAACACAACGTTGGATTAGTTACAAAAAATAGTTAGTTCCCTACCTTGAGTATTAAAATAAATTTAAACGTTTTTATAACGTTGTGCCGACGTTGGACTAGTACTACAGCAAAGTAGAAGTTTCTGCGACGTCGAATGAACGTTGTCTTGTAACCTTTTTTGCTTAAGTGATCTTTAGGTGATTCGGACAACGTAGTTACAACGTTGAACAATATAGAGTTTTCCGACGTCAGTTTCAGGACCTATTCCAACGTTATGCAAACGTCGTCTGTTTTACTAATTCCAACGTTGTTTAGATTTCCTTATTCTTACGTTGGTAGGACGTCGAGTCACTACCTTTTTGCAACTGTATTGAACCATAACCTTAAATCTTAAATTTTCACTTCATTGTTCTGTTCAGTCAGACAGTTCAGTGCTGTTTTTGTTTTTATAAAAAAAAAACTTAATTAAAATGGGACATAAGAAAGGTACATATAAAACTAAATTTAAATATACATCGACATATATTACCGATGTTTATCCACTCCCTCGTTTATTTAGATTATAGAGGGCGGCACAAGCTAGACTCTAAGATGACTAAATTAGGCAATCTTGCGAATAATATACTACCTGTTAAGGCCGAACTGCGACTTTATTAGTCCAGTATGCGACTACTCGAACTACTCCATCTTAATCTCCAAAACAACAAAGTGAAAGCCGCCATGTTGTTAAATAAGAAAATGTTTCGTTCCTAAAATAGCAATTACAGTTGAGGGTTGGAACCTTTGGTGTTACACAGCAAAATAAAAACACTAAATCACCACAATACACCAAAACACTTTTACTTTTACACTGGACGCGCGTTTCGCTAACCATGTTAGCATCATCAGCAGATGATTATAAACTAGTATAGTACGGATTATAAACTATACTAGTTTATAATCATCTGCTGATGATGCTAACATGGTTAGCGAAACGCGCGTCCAGTGTAAAAGTAAAAGTGTTTTGGTGTATTGTGGTGATTTAGTGTTTTTAAAATAGCAATTCCTGCTTCTTGAATACATTAACTTGAAATATTTGACCCTAAAAAACACGCGGAAACAATTTTTTCGACTGCGAATAAATTATTCTCATTTTACTAAAAAAAAACTTCAAAATTTTTTTAAAACTTCTTTAATTTTAAGGCCCATTAGTATTTTTCAAAGTAGAAACAATACATTTATCAATAAAGTTGTTTGCGTTTAACTTTTTGCCTTGGGTAACGAGTTACAGAGTCGGTTAAAGTGTTTCAATAATTATGATCTTCAAACATCCTCCACACTTAAATACTTTTGTTTTATTTTCCTTCACTGCCATCTGACATATGTCTCTAACTAAATCATAAAAATAATATTTTTACTATAATTATCCCAATTTAGGATAAAACGCGACTTAGACGCCATATTAGTTTTGTATTTCTGTGAATTAGGATTTTAAACAACGTTGCAGTTTGTACTAAATTAGGCTTCTAGCCAACGTCGGTATCCAACGTCGTTTCGACCCAAAAATTATTCTCCAAACTAGTGCAGACTAGGGTTGGCACGAGGTTGTGCCGACGTTGCGCCCCGACGTTTGGTCGCGTGACACAACGTTGTCCCGACGTCCAAATGCTGCTTGGGTTATTTACTACGTTTTTTGTTTTTTGTAAAAAAAACGCCACATGGCATAGTTTTTGTGAAAAAAACATTTTGAAGAATTTATTTTTCCAAAGCAGACCTACAAAATATACAGGGAGTTCCAATATTTCGTGGACATAGGACAACTACGTATTTTTTGGATCAAAATAAGTTAATTGTACATAATTTACCTTTATACAAAAGTGCTTCGCTTGTCCGTTAGAGGGCGTCAATCAAAAATAAACCCGAATATCAATTAATTTGAAAATTATTATTTTTTTAAAGCTTTTTATGAAACTTATGGTTTTTTTTAAGAGCCAATAAGCTATCTTTTAGTAAAAAAGCAACTTTCTAGAGCAAGTCGTTACTTCAGTAGAGACGACCCGGATAAACATTAGCATTTTATATACCGGGTGCGTCTCAAAAGTGGCTCACCCCCTATAACTTTTTTATATTTTCAGATAAAACAAAGATATTTGGTATGTTAGTATATGACGTAAATTAGGATTGATTGACGTATTCAACTTCCGGCTTCACCGGAAATGACTACAACTTTTGATTTTTAAATAGCACCCTTGGTATTTTTTTACTTTATTCGATAGAAAATGACACTCTCTGCTTCCCAAGTGGAAACCAACTTAGAGCGAAACTCAAGAACGTGGAAGACTCTATCCGTAACCTGGAATTGGAATGCCCCAAAGGTCTAAGACACTCGGAGAAATTTCTCAGGATTCACGACCGAGAAAAATCAAAGATTTTCCTTGATTTACTTGGGATTGTCTCGAGGTTTTTAACGTGACACTGTCTCCTCGACATTTTTTTCAGTGTATCTGTCATTTAATCTAGTACTAGAATCTAGTACACAAAACTAGAGCAACGTACAGCAAAGCAAAATCTGTGCAAAGTACAGAGACTGGCATGTATCTGCATCACAGGTGCCATGAGAACATGTCCAATAGCAGCAGCAATGGAGATCATCCTAGACCTAACACCACTGCACATTGTCGTCGGGAGTTATGCAAATTGGACAATGATTAGAAAGGTCATTGACGGAAACAGTACTGGGAGAATTTTAAGGTCAGGGGCTTGGAATACCCTCAAAACGAAAATTCCACTTCTCTAACTCCCAATGGATGACATACCAAGAATTTACAACTTTGAAAAACACCTCACTGTAGTATTGAGTAATAAAAATGATTGGAAGGAAGAAACGTTCGCTCAGCATGTGGTATACTGATGCTTCTAAAACCAAAGCAGAGACAGGGATAGGAGTATTTAGGCCGAAAACTAAATACTCCGAACCAATGGGCACCTACCCCAGTATCCTTCAGGCAGAAATTTACGCTAGCGAAAGATGCGTACAATTTATCTTAGATAGGAACTATTGAAAACAGGAAGTAGCCATTTTAGCTGATAGTCAAGCAGCACTAAACGCGATCAACTCAGTAACTATCAATTCGAAGTTGGTCAAAGAATGCCTAGAGAAGCTCAACAAATTAGGCAAAGAAAATAAAGTTCTCCTACTCTGGGACAACCATTTGATGTCGGAAATGGAGAACTAACCTCTGTAAAACAGTCTCAGATGCTGGCTTTTGTCAAACTCCTGAGGCTCTATGATATGAGTTATAACTTCCAAAAATACACGCAATATTCTTTTTGCCAGAAAAATTTTACAGAATATATCAAGAAAACTATAAAATTTAATTTTTTTTGGAATGTGTATAATAAATCGTTTAGCTGTAGTCCTACGTGACAGTCGGCATACTTCAAAATGAAATTAATCGACCGTGACAATAATTGAATATTCGATTGATTTTTATTGGGGTTCTTAACCGAATTTCAATCGTCCAATTATGAATAAGCATCTAATTAAAATAATTAGCGATTGCCGAAGTGAATGGCCTCCTTTATCGTTAGGAAAATTATTTAAATTATTCCTTAAACTCTTTTATTATTATTAGTTCTGCTAAATGGCGAGGGTTATTAGTATTCTTTGGTTGAAACGTTGCGATGTGTTTACACGCGCATCGTGCTAGGTGTATTTGATAGAAATCGTCGACTTGCAGTACTACCAGGGTGGTCCTCGTAATAATACTGCGAAGAATCAAACCAATCACTTCCTGGATCCTATATTATGGTTGTCTTCTATCCAAAATTGATTTGTTTTGAACCACAACATACAGTGTGTCCCAATATTCCGTATTTTTGGTGGTATCAAAATAATCTCTCCCAAGTAACATTTTAAGTTCCTTTAGGTTATATATTCTCAAGGTTAGTTATATAAAGGTTTAATAAATGTCTCATTGGTATCTTACAGTGTTTTGATTTATATAAGTGTAGCGTTGATTACTTATCACTAATAGTAACCTTGAAATGTTGTTTATCACTTTCCTTATAAAACTAGAGGTTCTTGTTACTAAAGGTTTCATAATAAGGTTTTATAAAGGTGTTCACATCTGTTTTATATAACTTCTGGTATTAACTGTTCTACCAAAATACCAAAGACCCTAGGACTCTTTTGCAAACTCCTACCACTTTAAATATAGATAAAATTGAACCAAAACAGTATTATTTCAATTTTATGAGGTTATGTTTTGTTTTCTGTACATTTGCTGTCAAATTGCTGTAATGTCAAACTTCGTTCGCATGGAGTCGCTACAGTCGACACCACGGGTTACATAAAGGTTTTCTGGGTGACTAAAAGTAGACATAAACACCCCGGCATTTATAATGGTGATTTGTATCACCTTTAGTTGTATAAAACACTAAAATTGGTGTTTTAAATAACCCAAACTCATTTACGCAACCTTAAGTAACCAAATTTATATAATGGTTGATGAGTATGTTATAGACCCTAAAGTAATATATAGCACTTTAAATATAATGGACGCCATTATTATTGTCTGATTTTTGGCTACAATGAGTATTTCTAAGACAACGTTGAAAACTGGTACAAAACTATATTTTGGCCAGTTGCCAGTTATTTCTATGTATTATAAAGTCGTATGTTCTATTATTTATATTAATAAATTTGACTTTCATTACAAAAAATTTACCATACTTTTTTTGTTTATAAAAAAATCTATTAAATAATTCTGCTTTTGGGGGCGCATGTGTTTTTTGGAGGTAAAATTGATTTTCACACAGTAAATTTAATATCCCATATGTATTTAGAACTCTGGCTAGGCACAATAGATTTTATTAAGCCAGTAATTTCTATAAAGTCATTTGCATAACGCAAACGCTTTTGTAGGCTATGATAGGGATGGCATCATTTTGTCTCTTGTGTCTGGTCTAGTCTGGATTATCTGCGTAGAATAACTTGGAGCAATAAGATCATATCTGCTTTTTATGTTAAAAAAAGAGGCAGATATTAAAGTAGTTAGTCAGAAAGAAACAAGTTTATTTTCAAAAAACGCCCATACGCGATATTTCTATGGAGGTAATCTCTGGGAAAGATTGTTTTTGAATCAATTTGTTACAAAACCATATAAATTTTATATCACTCTAATCACAAAACTTCAATCTATTTCCGTATTGTAACGGAATTTTAAATTATGTCTTTATTTACAGAAAATTTAGTCCAAACATACGGAATATTTTGTTGCTACAATGTGGATAAAGTATAATCCTTTATCTTTAATTTCCTTCTTCATTTGTGGTAAACATACCTCGTCAGTTTTACATAAAACGTTAAATACCGAACGATTACTTTGCTACTTTTTCGGACTATAGTAAAATAGATTCTTAAGGCTGCTTGACTGGCTCGGATAAGATAGTTATTTATTGTTAGCCCTGTATAGTATATATTATATCTAAAAGCTTCAGCTCGCACCGAAAACAGTACAATAAATAAACAAAACGGCACCCATAGAAGAGATAAACCCATCGCAGAATATAAATAAAACACTGAGGCAATTCTCGAAACAAGCCTGGAGAGCAAATACGCCACGAAACACAAATTTATCGTCGGTGCACGCCTCGCCACGGCCCCGGCTCGGGCACCTATTATTAAATTATTAATTCCAACGTCCAATATTATCAATACAATTAATTAATATCGTTAATGAAGAAAAGGCCCGAGGCTGAAACCGGTCTCCGCGTTGATGGTATCTCGCGGGCGCTGCGATTGGTCGGAAATGCGCGTCTAGATGGCAGAGGAATTGAGTGAGATTAGTGTAGCGTTAAATACGGCAGGTATGCAACCGTTTGTATCTCGGAGATCGGGCAATGAGGAATCTTTTTGTAAGAAGAATGTTAATAAAATTGTTTTCTTCCATAGCAACTGTTAAAATTGCCTTATATCTATCAAAAATAGTAGTAGTTTTAGAATTTTAGAATTTTTTAGAATTTAGAATGAGTGGGAGGGGGGTTAATCACTTCGACCTTACAGATCCATTGTGTCCCCCTTTCTTGAATCATAACTCATCATACAGTCCCAGGGCTTTGACAAAAGCCAGTATCTGGGACGGTTTTATAGAGGGTAGTTCTCCATCTCCAATATCAGTCGTACCAAAATTCATGGCACGAATGGTTGTTGTCTCGGCGCACTCAGTGATGAGGTGTACTATCTTCCCCACAGAATCTGCATTCGCCGTTTCTTCTTAGTTTCAATCTACTGAGGTGTTCATTGAGGAGACAGTGTCCTGTTAAAAACCCCGTGACAATCCGAAGATTGTTCTTACTCAGACCAAGGAAGATCTGTGATTTTTCTTGATCATAAGCCCTCAGAAACTTCTTCGAGTGTCGTAGACCATTGCAAGATTTCCATTCCAGGTTGCGGATGGAATCTTCCAAGTTCTTGAGTTCCGCCTTGAGTTGGTTACCACTTGGAAAGCAGAACGGTTCTGGTCCAGTTAGTGGAGTGTTCGCTCCTTTCCTAGCTAGATTATTTGCTTTTCATTGCCTTCTATCCCTTGGTGAGCAGGCACCCAGTGTAGGAGGACTTTGTTTTCTTTGCCTAATTTATTCAGCTTCTCTATGCATTCTTTGACCAATTTCGAATTGATTGATACTGAGTTGATCGCCTTTAACGCTCCTTGACTATCAGATAAGATGGCTATTTCTTGTTTCCGATAGTTCCTATCTAAGATAAGTTGTACGCATCTCTCGATAGCGTAGATTTCTGCCTGTAGGATACTAGGGTAAGTGCCCATTGGTTCGGAGTAATTAGCTCTCGGCCCAAACACTCTGATCCCTGTTCCCGTATTGGTTTTGGAAGCATCAGTATACCAAGTTATGGTATGGTCTTTTAACTGCTGGGCAAGCGTTTCGCTCTTCCAATCCTTCTTATTGCTCATTACTACATTGACATGTTTGTCAAAGTTGTACGTTCTTGGCATATCGTCCACTGGGAGTTGCAGGAGTGGTATTTCCTTTTTGAGGGTGTTCCAAGCCCCTGATCTGACAATTCTCCCAGTACTAATTCCGTTAGTGACCATTCTAATCATTGTCGCATTGGCATATCTACCAATGACAATGTGCAGTGGTGTTAGATCTAGAATGACCTCCATTGCTGCTGTTGGACAGGTTCTCATGGCTCCTGTGATGCAAACACATGCTAGTCTCTGGACTTTGCATAGGTTTAGCCTTGCCGTCCGTTGCTCTAGTTTTGTGTACCACGCAACTGCTCCATAAGTAATCATGGGTCTTACAATCATGGTATACATCCAGCGCAAAATGTTAGGGGTGCAGCCCCATCTATTTCCGGCCAGTCTTCTGCATATCATGAGAGCCTTTATGGCTTTGCTGGTAGTGTTCTTAATATGCCTGTTCCACAGGAGTTTACTGTCCAGGGTTATTCCCAGGTATTTAACTTCCTGTGTTGGCAGTATTTCCTTTCCATCTAGTTGGATTCTTTTCAAGTTTTTCAGACTTCGCCTTCTGGTGAATGGCACTATCGCGGTTTTGTCTGAGTTGATACTCAGCCCGACAGTCCTACACTATCTTTCAGTGATACGGAGTCCTCTTTGTATAATATCACACAAGGTGCCTTCATGTTTCCCCCGAGCGATCATGACTATGTCATCTGCATACCCAATGCAGTGTATTCCCGCTAGAGTTAATTCATCTAGTAGTTCATCCACCACCAAGCTCCACAGCAAAGGGGAGGTTACTCCACCTTGTGGAGTTCCTTGCGTTGTTTTAACAGCTACAGTTTTGGTGCCCATCTGAGCCTCTGCTGTTCGTGTTGACAGCATTTCCCAAAACCAGCGAATATAATTTTGTGATAAAAAGTTCTGTTATATTTGTGTTTTATATAGTTACATGCACTTAAAAAAACTCTTTGTTAGACCGTTTAAATTTGCAGTAACTTTAAGAATACAAATTATGTATTGAATTTCTTGATGAAAATATAAAGAAATTATGAAGAATATCTGTTTTTCTGTTAATATTTAATGCCTTAATCCTACATTTATTTCCTATCCCTTCCTGTTTAAACTACGCCTACAAGGACCGTCGACAGATGGCACTTGTTACCACCCCCAGCAAATTGAGGAGTAATTTTAAAAAATACGAAATAATTGAAGCATGTTTTTCTTGTCTTTTTTCTTTGAATAATGAAGTACGGTAATTTAAACAGTCTTGCTAACATTATATTTTCTTGTCCTGCAATTTAAGTTGGTGGTATATCACGCTATGTTGTGTAATTTTTTATTGTACTCTATTTAAAGTGTCTTGTGGGGAAGGGGGTAACTAACTTATGTTTTTTTTAATGGAACACCCTATATATTATTTTTTTATTTTCTTCCTGTTTCACCGGAAATGACTAAAACTTTTGATTGCACCCTCGGTATTTTTTTACTTTATTCGATAGAAAATAACAGTCTGAATGGAATGACATATCATATGTCAACTTTTGACTTTTTTGCATATGGTTTATTTGAAATTATAACTTGCGGTTCGTAACGAAAATTTAACTGGAAATACCAAGTGTGTGGTATCAAATTATGCGTAAAAAAATGCTTTTTCCAAATATGCTAATGAGTCTCGTTCATTTTAAAAAATTGAGAGCTAATGAGCCTCGTTCATTATTTCGTATATTTTTCATTTTATTGGTTTTATGTAAAGAACTGTTCATTAAAATGTTGTATCCTATGTTATAGGGCTTGTTTCTCTCTACAATTTTCTGTCTCACAATGTACCGTTTGTATCCAGGAAGGGTTCATAGTTTCATAGTTGTCGATTTTCGAAAGAAATCAGAATTATTTCGTATATTTTTCATTTTATTGATTTTATGTAAAGCACTGTTCATTAAAATGTTGTATCCTATGTTATAGGGTTTGTTTTTCTCTACAATTTCCTGTCTCACAATGTACCGTTTGTATCCAGGAAGGGTTCATAGTTTCATAGTTGTCGATTTTCGAAAGAAATCAGAATTATTTCGTATAATTTTCATTTTATTGATTTTATGGAAAGCACTGTTCATTTCAAAAAAACACCCTCGTTCCATTTGAAAAAATTGAGATATGATTAAAAATACGATTTGAGCATCTTCTAACTGGCCAGGCCAAAACACTAAAAACATTAGATCATCAAATCTATATTTCCGAGGTTCCTTGACTAAGAATTAGTGTTTTTAACATAGCAATGGCACTCTAGATTGAATTTTAAAATACGATTTTTCATTAAGTGAGAATATCAAAAGTTGACATATGATATGTCATTCTATTCAGAATGTCATTTTCTTTCGAATAAAGTAAAAAAATACCGAGGGTGCCGTTTAAAAATTAAAAGTTGTAGTCATTTCCGGTGAAACAGGAAGTGACCGAAAACAATTGAATACGTCAATCAATCCTAATTTATGTCATAGACTAACATACCAAATCTCGTTTTTTTTTATCTGAAAAAATAAAAAAGTTATAGGGGTGAGACACTTTTGAGGCGCACCCGGTATAAATTTATTAAATTCACAAATTATTTTTTTCGGTGTACTCATAAACGAGAAACCCTATAAAACACACTAAAATAGGACACCCTCTGTACATATTTGAATTAGTAGAACACGCTGTATCTCTTTTAATAACAACACACAGTATAATTTATACCAGAATGGCACTATTATTGTAAGTATTACCTAACAATTAACCCTCTATCAGAACTTAATACTAACACAATATTCCAATTCTATGCCAGTCTACAAATCCCTATTATATCACCCTTTATTCCTGCATATATATCCCCCCTCCACTCTTTGGTCCTCTATTGTTATTCGAACAAACAGAATTTGTCACAAGACTCGATCGCGAGCGCACACAAATATACAGAAATTCAATTAAACGTGAATAATCCGGACAGATGCGTGCCTCGGGCGAAGCGCGGCAACATGGCGCGTAACCCCACCCAGAAAATCTTCCCCTATATCCCCTCTAACGGTGGCTTTGTTCAGGCTCCACCCCTTTTAACGGGGGATGCGCAGAATAATGTTTGTTTATGGTTCGGGGCATAGATGTTGAAACTATTAGAGATCCTTTTTGGACTGCAGTAATTTTAAAAATTTATAAAATGTTTTGATCAGACAAATCACATTATAACAAATTTTTAGAACTTTAAATATATCTTTATCACCAAAATACCATTTAGAGAAATATTTGTTCATAATTTCATTATTTATGATGCACATATTCTTTTTTGATAATAAAATTTAATTACTTTGAATAAAAATAATGATTCTAATCGAATAGTGTTGTTATAAGTAAAAAAGTTTGTATACATGTATGTCCTAAAATGTTTAGTTTCGGAGATACAGGGTGTAGAAGTTTCATTTTTATTTTAATCTTTTTTAAATAATTCCTGAAGTAACGTCAATAATTGAATGAAAATTGGTATCTGGGAGTTTTTTAACATGAGAAATTTGATTTTGATGTCATTATGACTCCTACTTGTAGAGGGCGCCACCTACATAATTATTAACCGGTTTGAAGAATAATAACTCTTCGTTCGTACCTCTATAAAACTACGGAGTATAAAAATATACATTTACGACGTTTTTTACGCAAAAAAGGTCTCTTGGTAAAATTCGCAACCGTTCTCAAGATATTTAGAATGGAAATAGTCAATACATGTCATTATTGACAAAAAATAAACATGTTGAGTAGATAGTTATTTAACTGAAATGATTTTTTTAAATTAATCACAAATTTTTCTTCAAAAAAATGATGATAAAACAAGTTCTGTAGAACTTTTGGTACAAAAACATTTAAAATTTATGATTTCAGTCTAACAGATCTTTTTTAGTTAAAAAATGTCGTGAATGTATATTTTTTTACTCAGTAGTTTTATACAGGCATGGACGAAAAGTTATTACTCTTCAAATCATTTAAAAAATATGTAGATGGCGCTTTCTATAAGTAGGAATCATATTGACATCAAAATCAGACTTCTTATGTCAAAAAACTCCCAAACACAAATTTTCATCCAAATATTGGAAAAAATCGAAATAAAAATGAAAATTCTGCACCCTGTATCTCCGGAACTAAGCATTTTAGGACATAGATTTATACGAACTTTTTTACTTATTTTTATGTGCAGAATATGCTGCTGAAGTTTCCGGAATACAGTTCGGACCACCCTGTATAGTCCAAGAAAATAACACAACTTTTATTTGAACCTTTTTTTGTAGTTCTTACTGTTTCTCCGAAATTTCGAAAAAATAATTTTATTTATTTATTCCACCCCTTCTCGGGGGCGAATTTAAAAAAATCGTTCAAAATTCGTTTTTAGTTCTTTCAAAGTAACTCATATCAAAAATTCAAGTTTTTACCAAAACCTCGTATTTGAAGGCCTATTTTTTTGGACTATTCGAGCAGTACCAAGATTAAAAATAATAGAAAATAATAGAGAGCACCCCTTAGTAAAAAATAAAGCATTTATTTAAAACACACATTCGGTATAGGTTATCTATATTTTTTATTGTCTATGGGTAGAGTCTAATTGAACAATTGCCTAGGGTAACGGATTTACAAGCCTGCTAACGATATAGACCGAGGGGAGGGCAGAGGAAAATAAGCGTATAGGGGAGGGTTGAGCTAAAGGGGACAATTGGGACATACCGTTTATATCTAAACGATTAAGTAGTTTACCAGATGAGAAGATTAGGGTGGTGCTATTTTATTATTGGCTGGCGTGCTTTTCACTATACAGTGTGTTCAAATGTTTAGAAAAAAACTCCATGTCTTGTTTAGTATCTCTAATTTTTTTACGAAATTTATTTATGATCAATGGTAGGTAATATTTTAAAAGTATTGTCATAAATATAATAATTAATCTATACAAAGATGCTTACCTGTGTTTCTGTTAAGGATAATGACTGTGCCAACTGCTTTCTTTCAGCACCAACTACGTAGTGGTTCTTTTCGAAAGCGTGCTCTAATTTTAGTAACTGTGAAGGGCTGAACGCTGTCCTGATCCTTTTTGGTTTCCGAAAGGGTTGAAGAAGAAAACCAGGTATATCTGGCCCTATAAATAAAAACAGAAAATTACTCTACTGATATGAAATATGAAAATATTATTATTTTGCTCGATTCCTCTTTGATATATAGAGTCTATAAAAATCCGCTCACTTTGAATATGTAGGCTTCGAACGGCGCCGGCTCTAACGCAAAAAAATTCTAGCTGTGAGCAGCAATTAAAACGAAAATAATTCCTCGCTGAATTCATTAACTCAGGGGATGAAAGATACCCTTACATAACCTCTAAGTACGTCTAATTATTGTCTAGTTAATAGGGGCAATTTAAAAATAAAAACCTTTATTCTTCCGGAAAAATAAAAATCCATAGGCACTAAGTCTGGCGCCTGGAATCTTGGTTGCTATTCAATTATTCTCGAAATTAGCTGCAAAAATTTGCAGATAACTTCAGCGTTTTGAGGCGGTGCCTCGTCTTGCTAGAAAAATATGTTTTTCGTGTTCCATTAGGGGCAGATCATCAATGAAAGGTTCAAAGTCTACTAGTTAAAAGTAGAAAACTTTTGAAAATTTTGTATTTCGAAGGGGACTATAACAAAATATCTAAGTGTGCTACCTTTTTGGAAAGGTAATTTTAAGTTTATTTTTGGTTTATGTAAAAATATACAGGATGTCCCAAATAAAAAGGTGCTTTGGAAATGTTTTCATAAAAATACAAAATTTTCCATAGCAAAAAAGTTACAGCGATTTGTTAAAAATGCACATTTTTGAAAAACACCCCGTAACTCCGAAACGGTAACAGATATTGATGTGCGGTTTTCACCATCATGTTTTTAATAAAAAATGAACTCCAGACACCGATATTAGTTTTTGTCTATCTCCTATAGAAAGACAGGTGTTTCTCTTTAAAAGCATTCAATTTGATCCACCCTGTACAAAACGGAGGTACTTATCGTTCATATAGTTACTAATGTTAAGTGCTGCTTGACTATCGAATAGGATGGCAATTAACTATCGAAAACAGGAAATTGCCATCCTATCCGATAGTCAAGCAGCACTTAACGCGATCAACTCAGTAATCATCAATTCGAAGTTGGTCAAAGAATGCCTAGAGAAGCTCAACAAATTAGGCAAAGAAAATAAAGTCCTCCTACTCTGGGTGCCTGCTCACCAAGGGATAGAAGGCAACGAAAAAGTAAATGATCTAGTTAGGAAAGCAGCGAACACTCCACTAACTGGACCAGAACCGTTCTGCTTTCCAAACGGGAACCAACTTAAAGCGGAACTGAAGAATCTGGAAGACTCCATCCGTAACTTGGAATGGGTGTCCTCCAACGGTCTAAGACACTCGAAAAAGTTCCTCAGAACTTATGACCGAGAAAAATCAAAGGTTTTCCTTGTATATGTAAAAACAATCTTCGGATTGTCGCGGGGTTTCTAACAGGACACTGTCTCCTCAACGAACATCTCAGTAGGTTGAAACTGAGAAACAACGGCGAATGCAGATTTTGTGGGGAAAATGGGGAAACACCAGAACACCTTATCACTGAGTGCGCCGAGACGACGACCATTCGTGCCATGAACCTTGGTACGTCTGATGTCGAGGATGAAGAGCTCTCTGTGGAGCCGTCTCAGATACTGGCTTTTGTTAAAGCCCTGAGACTGTACGATGAGTTATAACTCGTTATGACTCAAGAAAGGGGAACACGCAATAGATCTATAAGGTCGCGGTGATTAACTCCCCTCCTAAACATTTTACATTCTACTAATGTTAGTGTCTTAGATAAAGATTATTAAATCAAAAGAATAAAGCAAACAATAAATTTTGTAACAATTAACTCTTCATAAACGTATTATACAGACTACAATTATTTAGAAAAGTTGTGGAAGCGCCGCCTGGCTGCTAAATTGAATATCGCTGAAACCGCGATGGTACCGTAGGTAATCGTGTTTGCTCAACGTTCTCCGCACCGATTAGTACCCACAATAGCCCCTCTTACGTTCACGCTCGATAAATAATAAGCCGACAAGTACCGATTTCGATCCGTCGGGCCGCATTTTTCCTCTCGTTTAAGGCCTCAATTTTGCACTTAATACAATAATAATAAGGCAGTACCCTGCCCCGGAACCGCTTTTTAGTGCCCGTAATGAACGTTTCGCCATTGCCGTGGCGTGCAACGGGCGCAGAGCCTTCCCAGCCAGGGTCGGATCAGTTATAAATTACCCAATTATCATAAACAGTTTACTACACTGACCGGCAACGATTTTGTTTACTTGTTTTTGATTTACTTAATCTATAGTGTTATTTGTTTACTTCAACGAAGCTTGTCTTATACAGGGTGTCAAAAAAATAGTGTATCTCAGGGCCGGATCGACCTAAGGGCTGTTTGGGCTGCAGCCCAGGGCCCCGAGGTTACAAGAGGCCCCCAGACCCCGCTAAAAACAATAGACCCATAGGTGGGAACTGATGAATCTGGAAATAAAATTAAAATTCACGTTAAAAAGTTTAAGCCAGACCAGATGGTCTTATCACTAACTATGATGCCTTAAAAAATAATTATGATGACATTATGAAAATTTTCGAAAGTTTCAGCGAAAAAGAGGTTGAGAAGGGTGTAGACATTTGTGAAGGCAACAACTTAATTGTGTCATTAAAAGACTTTGTGAACAACATACGACACCAATCAGATCAAAAGCTAAAGGAATACGAAGAGAAAGCTAAAAAATTAAGTACTAGTGTGGGAATAGACTACAATGACATAAACAAGAGACGCATTACTCCAAAATTTTCGGATAAGTCTACAGGTGAATTCTCAGTATACGGCGCAGAAAGATTTAAAAGAGACACGTTAAACGTTGGCGTTGGATAAGCTGATTATGGATTTAAATAAAAGGAGCCAAGTCTATGAGACATATAGCAAAAAATTCAAATTTTTAATGGATTTGCAAGACAAAAATATCGAAAACATAGATTTGGAAATTGCACGTCATATTATTCATTACTATCCCAATGACATGACGTAGGCGAGCATTTAGTGAATGACTGCATTCAATTAAAATCGTACTGACTCCAATCTAAGCCACAGTCTTACACTTCTTGCAGTGACATTTTTATGCTCATGTATGAAAAAACTTATTGACGTGTTCCTGTTAGGGAAAAATGGTATAGCAGTTATGCTATAAAATTTTAAAGATTTTTTTAACATAATAAACTAGCCATGATCACAAATTTTTTGGAATTTTTTTAGCTAAAAAACATAATTTCTTGATAATATGGCAACATGGGTATTAGATTAAATTTACAAGAAAGAAAATCCAGAAAAGATCCAGTCGTTCTCAAAATTTAAGCAAAAAATTATTTTTTTTTTGGAAATTTTCAAAGTAAAATAACTCGGTTGTTTTGGACTGGGACACTCTGTATATTTTGTTTTTTTTTAAGAACATTGGTAAACCGTTTTTCTTGAAATTTAGTACTCTTACACACATTTTAATGCCAAAGTGCGCGGATGGCGATTGTGAAAAATTCCGTAAAAAAAGCACAGAAAAGGTAATTTCCATTAGGAAATAGTGTACTACAGGTGGTACTTCTTTTATTCTTAAGGTGCGTTCAGACCGGATGAGCGAGGGAGAACTATGGGAACGCTTAACTGGTGTGGGCGGCTCTGCGAGCGAGCGAATGATTGCTTGCTCGCGCTCGACGTTGTTCCACGCCGTGTCGGTACATCAAAGAAAATTCGCGTTATTGCACGTTCGGTTTGGACGGTATTTTGTTTACCACGTTTGCCATCGAATATCAAAAATGGAATGGCCGAATGAAGTTGTTTTAGAACTAATAGAGGAGTACCAAATCGCCAAGACCCGTAAGGTTCTAGCTAGCCTTTCTCTAGGTGAAATTGCTTTTCGGTAATTGGTATCACTTTTCATAATTTTTATGTCAATTAAGTCTAATAAGGTATTAAAATCTGTAAGTGACATCCATCAAGAATCTTCTGTTTCAACATCGTTTAGAAAATTGTTACCACCATGAGAAACTCGATTTTTAAAAAGAGTTATGTTCCAGCATCTCCTCTGCAATCGTTTTCACTTTTGACGTTTCGTCAATGAAAGACGCATAAGCAATAATTTTTCCTACATTATGAACATGAAGTGCCACACACCGATCAACGCCGAACATACAAATAATCGCTAGGCCTGGACGGAAGCTGATCATGTGCTCGAGAGCAGCAGAAATCACGAGCGAATTTGAATAAATGTTTGCTCGCGCTCGTTACTGCTCGCTCATCTGGTCTGGACACCCCTTTATAGATACAGTAATTCCAATAAATAAAAATTAAAGCTACGACTTCTTTATGTAAAAAAGGTGCTCATGGTTTAGTTCAAAACAGTGAACGGTTTTCAAGACATTTGCGTTTAAAGGTTCCAATGCATCGATTTTGCATCAGAGAAAACAGGAAATTAATTTAATTTTTTTCCATAGCAACTGTTAAAATTGCCTTGTATCTATCAAAAATAGTAGATAAAATAGTACTTTAACCGCAAAGGTAGATTAAATGATACTTTAACAGCGAGGATAGGTTAAAAACTTTATTTCTTCTCGCACGTTTTTTAATTGCTTCCATTTTTGAAAATGTTTGTATTCCTTTTCATAAGTTATTCGGGATTTAAATGAATATCTGTTGGTAATTTACTTATTTCCTTTTGAGCCATTTCTGGCTCCAATTCAATCAGCAATCGACACGAAAGAGAATTAAAAAATATTGACTCAAAACTGATAACTAAAGAAACAGCTTTATTATTTATTTGTCAAATTACATAGAAACCAACGCCAACCCAGCACAATATTTTTTCAACTCGTAATAAATTCCTTGAAATAATAATTCCTGAATATTTTTTAAAACGTAACTTGCTATGGAAAAAAAAGATTGTTTTATACACGACGATAAAATTGCATTATCGTAAATTGCATTAACAATTCCTCAACAAGATCAAAGAACTGCTATTGCTGATTGGTTAAAAACCTATTTGTTTGCCGGAGGTAATTGCTGAGTTTCTAAGAAGCAATCCTCAACGCTGGCTGATCCTTCACCAATACAATGCAGTTCCCACACAACCCGAAAAATAATTAAGTTTTTAAAGCCAGAAAACATCGAACTTATGGACTAAAACTGTTCCAAAAATTAAAATGATCAAAGGTTTTAGACCACAGAAGATGCAGTAAGCGCCTTCAAAAACGCAAAATTAAGGTAAATTTAACGTAAAAAATGTAGTAAACGTAACAAATCGAGAAATCTCTCGAGTTTACCCATCCCTGGTGGAAGTGTCTATGTTGGATCGGGCGTCTGTGTGTATGTGTATGTATCGTAATCGCATAACGAGTGTGGCTAATGATGCGCAGACACGCGAGGAGTCCGTAGCTCGGTTAATTGACTTGTGAAAACGATTTAAAGGTACGGCTCTATCGCGAAATGCGCGGAGAATAGCACAGAGACGGACTCGGCATATATACCGTGCTGGCAACTGTTACTTTTGAGTCGGCATTTACATGTGTGGAAGTAAATCGCATAGGGATCTTAGTAAGTCGGAGTGAGAGAAATGCGACCGACCGACGCGACGCGCGACGGTGTGCTATTGCGGCGTTGCCGATACGCCTTTCCATATCAAGTAAAGTAAAATCACGATCGCAAATCGCTTATTTTTAAACGACTTTTTTTCAAGAGATAACTAGATAAAATCATTAGACATGTTTCTGAGCATCTGAAATGGAATTATAAGGGATATCGTTAGGGTGTCGTTTTTTTTATAACGAGAAAACGTCAGTAATCGCGATAATTTAAAAATTCAACTTTTTAACACATAACAGGCCATAACTCAAGAACCACTTTAGATATTGAAACTTTTTTTTATTTTCAAGATCGGATATTTTACAATACGTTTACATAAGAAAAATTCGATAAGGTTGTTTTTTCCAACCAAACCAAACAATCCATCCATTTACTTTTAGAGCACAGCAATTTTCAGCAATCGTGTAATTTTTTTAATGATAAAAATTCGATAAGGTTGTTTTTTCCAACCAAACCAAACAATCCATCCATTTACTTTTAGAGCACAGCAATTTTCAGCAATCGTGTAATTTTTTTAATGATAAAAATTTTCACATACTGTCTACAAAGAAAATACAGCAGAAATATTAACAAAGTTCTTGAAAAAACTACAATCTATTATTTCTAATAGATTTCGAGATATCGGTTTTTAAATTCAGAGTTCTAATAGCGCGACCACTATCGAACACCCACTCAATTCCGCTTATTTTTACCAAAAATGCAAGTGTTTCTAGCTTGCACTTAAAAAATTCAAGCTATAGGGAAAATTACAACGACTCGTGAATAAATAAACAAATTAAGTATCACGAGACGTAATTAAATCGTGAAGCTAAACGCATTACGTACACATTTCCCTAGAACTTTAAGTACTGACAGAGGTATTGATTGGGTCGACCGGTCAACTGCGACAAATCTGCTATATCCCCTTCCACGTCTCTTAGCGATGTGCACAGTTTCTCGGTTTATTTCATACGTTTGGCAACGTGTTTACTGTCCTCTCTTTGTTCAGTACATTATAAACGCATTGTACTCTTCTTACATACGGAAATCTCGACCCAAGACTAACCTTTGCCAGCCCTTAGTATTAGACTCTATCGCTAGCCAGGAATAGAAATTGAAGCCAAATTTTTGAGATGGAGCTTTGATGAACAACAGCTTTGAACTTCGCAAGCGTGAGAAGTGCTTCCCGATTAGTTGATTTATTACATACTAACCAATAAAAGTAGTTTTCTAAGTTTCTATCTACCACGTAAATCAATATAGCGTCTAACTATTCGCGCCTTTACTTATAAATTTAAATTTAATCTCTGACATATTTAAACAAAAACAAGAAACGGATAGATATGATGAATATCTAAAATAGGTTGAAATAATGCCATTACCAATAAAAAATAATATATTTTACGTTATTAATATTTAGAGTTTCAAATAGTGCGCGGGCAGGTGACAGCGTTTTAAATCCTTTTGAACGAAAAGGATAGACTTATGCAAGATTGATATTTCTATTTCTTTTCTCCTGCCTCTAATAAAAATCTATTAAAAATGCAAGATTTGCAAGTATCATTTGTAGCAAGATCAAGTCTGGACCCTGCAAAATCAAGACCAAGACCAAAAGATTCATGGTCTTGCATTTGTTCTGTTCATCACTACTAAAAACTATATTAATAAAGCTGCCGTAGTTGAAACCCAAAAATCAAATCAAATTAAAAAATGTTATCAAATTGAATTTTCAAAATTAAAAATTCTAAAATTCAGTTAAATGATTTTTCAATTTGGAGTTGTGTTATGAATTTCAACGTTAAAAAATCTAATAAAATAATGAGTAGGATAAAAAAGGAACCATAAAATTGACAACACAGGCGGTTGCTGTTCAAAGCTAACGAAAAATTAATGACAACCTTAAATTTAGCGTTAAACTCAATTATGGCGATACTTAACAGGTTATTTGACTCATTATTTAATTAAAAACGTTTGAAAATCATTATCGATTATTACAATTAATATGTTAATTGCGTATAAAATCGGCGAGCATTAAAAAAATAATTAACTGACCAATTTGTTTAATGGTTTTATTGATTACATCGTATATAAGGTATATTGTTTTGGTTTAATGTGAAATAAATGAGTAGTAGGTATAGTTTATTTACATTCATATACATATACAGGGTGTTTCAAAACAAATGCGAAAAACTTCAGGGGGTGATTCCTTGTTCAAAATAAAGGGGAGTTTGCTTTATAAACGTTGGGTCAAAAGTCAACTATTAGGGAGATATCGCGGTACAAAGATGGCGGAAAAATAATGTTTTTATTTTTTATCTTGAAAACGAAAAGAGATAGACTAATGAAATTTTAGGGAACCATTACTATTATAAAAGCACACTTTCTGGTAATTTTCTCATTTTTTTAAAATGAGTGGAAGGGGTTGAAATAAACTGCCCCTATCATTCTTGTTAACGAAATTTAAAGAAAAATCTTCTCAAACACATGCAAAAAAATTAATTTGGATAGTTTAGTTTGTTTAGAAACTTTTTTATCTCTTGTATTCTTTTGATAAAACTCCCCGATTTGAAATTAAAAAATAAAATGTAAAGCATTACATGTCAGGACAAAAAACATTTTTAGATTAAGAATCTAGTGATAATAACGATAATAATAATCATCTAGATAATAACGTATTGCAAAAAAATTAATTTGGATAGTTTAGTTTGTTTAGAAACTTTTTTATCTCTTGTATTCTTTTGATAAAACTCCCCGATTTGAAATTAAAAAATAAAATGTAAAGCATTACATGTCAGGACAAAAAACATTTTTAGATTAAGAATCTAGTGATAATAACGATAATAATAATCATCTAGATAATAACGTATTGCAGTAGAGTAATGTCAAATAAAATAATATTAGGAACATCCTAAAAAGTAACAGCGGCCGACAAGATTTTTTTCTAAAAAAATTACAGCAGCCCACTAGATTCTTGATCAGAAAATGTTTTTTGTCCTGACATGTAATGCTTTACATTTTATTTTTTAATTTCAAATCGGTGAGTTTTATCAAAAAAATACACGAGATGAAAAAGTTTCTAAACAAACTAAACTATCCAATTTTTTTTTTGCATGTGTTTGATAAGATTTTTCTTTAAATTTCGTTAACAAGAATGATAGGGGTAGTTTATTTCAACCCCTTCCACTCATTTTAAAAAAGTGAAAAAATTACCAGAAAGTGTGTTTTCATAACAGTAATGCTTCCATAAAATTTCATTAGTCTATCTCTTTTCGTTTTCAAGATAAAAAATAAAAACATTATTTTCCCGCCATCTTTGTACCGCGATATCTCGCTAATGGTTGACTTTTGACCCAACGTTTATAAAGCAAACTACCCTTTATTTTGAACAAGGAATCACCCCCTCAAGTTTTTCGCATTTGTTTTGAAACACCCTGTATGTAGAGAAAATGTAATATCGTAGTTTTTTCTCCTATTAAAAAGGGATTATCCCAATTCTGATGTCATTTGTAACGAATGCACTACAAATCTTAGTATTAATGACAAAAGCAAGAGAGTATACAAGCACTCTCTTAATAGACAAACTTTACATAAACTAACTTAAGATATAGTTCGTCTAGGAAGAATATAAATAAAAAAAAATTATGGTTATGTCACCGTGACTTTGTATATCCCATTAAGACCATTAAACGTCGATTAGTGAAGTAAATACGATTTTAAAAACACCGTAAAACGGGCGTTTGCCAAACAAAACAACCGGGCCTGATGCCTGATAATGGTTGCTAATTGCCCGTACGATACGTACCTCTGGTAAGCGAAATGTAAGGCGAACCATGAACAAGAAAACGACTTATTAAATTGCGATTAAACCAACGAGGTATAGAATGGGATCATTAACACGTCCAGAACAGGTAGAGAACGGGCCTAATGTTGTTTATTTGGTTCCTTAGTGAAAAATTAGTCGGTAAATTAGTTGGGTAGAAAATTACAGAAATCTACTTTAAACAATTAAGAGTCAATTTCACTAGTACGAAAAAGTAGCAAAATAAGCGTTGGGCATTTAACGGTTTATGTAAAACTGGTTAGGCATTTTTACACAAATAAAGAAGGAAATTAAAGATAAAGGATTATACTATATCCGTATTGTAGCACATTTTTAGACAACTTATTTATTTTTAAGATTTTGATGGTCAAACATCAACAAAATATACCTTACCTTTGGAGTAAATTTTCTCGAAAATGAAGACATAATTTAAAATTCCGTTACAATACGGAAATAGATTGAAATTTTGTGATTACAGTGATATATAATTTATATATGGCAACGTCGCAAGTCAAGTGTTAATGTGAATTAGAATTTTATCCGTTAAATATATTCAAAAAGTGGAGTTATCTATGAAATAAATTAGAAAATTCAAATTACAAGTTATAAAGTATATTAAGATAGAACGAGTGAGTGAAAATCAGTTGATTCAGACTTCACAAGAAGTAGTTTTTGAATATCTCTAAAATACTATCACATAGAAGAATTTAAAGAATTTGCAATATTTAGCAAGCAATCTTACAAGCCATCCCAACGGTGTTGTCAAGTGTCTCAAAATTTACTGCTGTTTATCGATAAAATGACCCAAGAAATTAAATTAGGGGATTTATACACGCTCTTGAATAATATTAACGAAAATGTTTGCAGTAAGATTGATAACATCAAGACAGACCTAGATAATCTCAGCTCTAAAGTTGACAAGCAGCTTTTTTTCCTTCAAAGTAAAATTGAAGTATTAGAAACAGAAAATAAGGAATTAAAACATCAAGTATATCTTACACAAAAACTTTTAAAGAAAAACAATTTGATAATATATGGAATGCCAGAGAGAAATAGTGAACATCTTGTGGAATCCATAATAGATCTTGTAAAAGAAAAACTCGATATAAATTTGAAGATAGAAGATTTATCGGAGTGTTTCAGACTTGGAAAAAATATAACCAAAGATCGACCTATCCTTATAAGCTTAGTGTCTTGTTTAAAAAGGACGGAACTCCTTAAAAATAAGGGAAAACTCAGAGGAACAAATATATTTATAGACGAAGATTTAGTAGCAGAAGACAGAGTGAACAAAAAGGTTTTAGTCGAAAAATTGAAAGAAGCAAAAGCTCAAAACAGAAACGCTAAGCTAAGGAAATACGTTAGTAATTGATGGTATTAGTTATACTAGTGGCGATTTTAAAGAAAAGTATCATCAAGAAGCATCCGGATCCAGAACGTTGTCATTTCTCCAAGAAATGAATCCACACAATTATCCACAATCGCAGACTGAGGTAGAAAAACTGCAAACTCAAAAAACTGGAAAATTACTAAATCATAATAATATTGGAAATAGCGAAGATCTACCAAGAGAAGATATACCGGGTTCCGAAAGAAAACGTAAGGTGCAAGACATATCTATTATATTTCCTGAAACGAACGTGAAACGAGCACCTCCGTATCGGACGCGAGCGAATTCCAAAAAATCTTAATAAATTATTTTTTTGTGAAACCGTTGTAAAAAGATTAGGATATTTTTAACTATAGATTAAGATTAATATGTTTTTATTATGTATATTTTTTTTTGTTGATAATTATTCTGTGAATTATTTTTTTGAGTATTATAGAAATGTTAATAAAGATAGCAATAGCAAGTTATAGAAAAATAAGAAAAAATAAGTAGTGGTCAGAATTATATTATGGAAACGATTAACATATTGTATTTTAGTTATATTTTTAGGGTGTATGTATGAATGTAATCTGAATTTGTATTTGTTGATCGCATAGAAACCCTCACACAAAAAACTTTTAGTTTTTTCAGAGGTAAATTCATGTTTATTGTATATTTATTGATACATTGTAATTTATTGAGTATATAAAATAAATAAACATCATATTATTATTATATTATATTATTATTATATGGTTTTGTAACAAATCGCTCGCTATTTTATGGCAAATGCTGAAGCTCTGCAAACCTTAATCAAGCCTTAATCGAAGCACGTGTGTTAATATATATTTATACTAAAGGTTAGTTTTGGGTCGAGATTTCCGTATGTAAGAAGAGTACAATGCGTTTATAATGTACTAAACAAAGAGAAGACAGTAAACACGTTGCCAAACGTATGAAATAAACCGAGAAACTGTTCACATCGCTAAGAGACGTGGAAGGGGATATAGCAGATTTGTCGCAGTTGACCGGTCGACCCAATCAATACCTCTGTCAGTACTTAAAGTTCTGAAAAGGAGAGGTGTACGTCATGCGTCCAGCTTCACGATTTAATTACGTCTCGTGATACTTAATTCGTTTATTTATTAACGATTCGTTGTAATTTTCCCTTTAGCTTGAATTTTTTTAAGTGCAAGCTAGAAACACTTGCATTTTTGTAAAAATAAGTGGAATTGAGTGGGTGTTCGATAGTGGTCGCGCTATTAGCACTCTGAATTCAAAAATCGATATCTCGAAATCTATTAGAAATAATAGATTGTAGTTTTTTCAAGAACTTTGTGAATATTTCTGCTGAATTTTCTTTGTAGACAGTATGTGAAAATCTTTATCAATAAAAAAATTACACGATTGCTGAAAATTGCTATGCTCTAAAAGTAAATGGATGAATTGTTTAGAATTTTTGAATGGAAAAAACAACCTTAACGAAGATATTCGTTTACACGGTTGGCAAATTGAAATTAAGGCTTTGTATTGTACAAAGCTTCTTATTTGTGAAATAAATATCTGTTAATATTTACTTGTGCTAAGCTGCTCTTTGCAATTAATGATTCGAAGAAAAATAGTAGAGTAAAAGTACTTTTCGAAAGTACAATGACATTCAAATATAAACTTCTTTGAATGTTTGAAAAAACAAAACTTATTATTGGATTGTTCTGTAATGTATTTTTAATCAAGGCCTTCGCATCTTGAAGAATTCGTTACTTTTGGGGATTAGTTTCTTTTAATAATTCCGTTCTCTAAAGTTCCTAGACTGCAGAAAAGACCGCAAGAAAATGAAATTTCTTGTAAAAACTATTATCTTGGAAACCATTATGTTTTTTTCTTTATTCTGTAGGACATTAAGAGTCGAATGCTAAATTTACCGTTATTGCAGTCAAACAAATGAATTTTTAAAAGAGGTTCAACCAGACGAACATTAAGGAGATTTTTTGTCAAAACTCTTCTGTCAAAACTTTCTTATGTAAACATATTCTAAAATATCCGATCTTGAAAATAAAAAAAATTTCAATATCTAAAGTGGTTCTTGAGTTATGGCCTGTTATGTGTTAAAAAGTTAAGTTTTTAAATTATCGCGATTACTGACGTTTTCTCGTTATAAAAAAATGACACCTTAACGATATCCTTATAATTCCATTTGAGATGCTCAGAAACATGCCTAGTGATTTTATCTAGTCATCTCTTGAAAAAAAAGTCTTTTAAAAATAAGCGGTTTGCGATCGTGATTTTACTTTACTTGATAGGGAAAGACGTATCGGCAACGCCGCAAAAGCACACCGTCGCGCGTCGCGTCGATCAGTCGCATCTCACTCCGACTTAATAAGATCCCTATGCGATTTACTTCCACACATGTAAATGCCGACCCAAAAGTAACAGTTGCTAGCACGGTATACGTGCGTTAATATATATTTATGTTTATGATATATATTTCCTTCGGCCACACACCCGCTTTACTCGACTGTCTCTAAATTGTTTATTTTTATAAGGTGATTCCAGTAGCAGTTAACACACTATTATGCCACAGATTAACACAGGTATTATTTAAATTGGGCATACATTTTTTACAAAAAAAACGAAGTCTGACAACGCCCTAGCCCTATTAAAGGTCCGAGGTGACGGCGACGTTTATCAGCAAGATCAAATTAGTGCCACATCTGTAAGTTAATCTGTGCTCTGTGCTTATGCTAAATATTATTCTAGTGGTTGAAAAATGATGGCGCGCAGTTCAAATTTCACAAGACAAATTACAACTGACCTTCTGTACGCAAGTAACAATGGTTTAGATAAATAAATAAATGCCTTTATTGTCAAAAAATTTACAATTTGTAGACAAAGGTAAAGTAAACAAACAAAGAAACAAAAGAGAATACAAAACATAATACAAATTACATTATCAGTCTTATTGTTTAAAATAAACATTTATAAATGTTTACAATGTCAAAGAATAAAAAAATAAAAATAAGTTTCAAAAATATTTAGTAAGTTTATAGTAAATATCAATAACCTCTAAATAAATGTATTTCGATGTCATTGGTAAATATAGTAATAGCAAACGTTAGACCAGTGTTTACAAGATCAAATTCGATTATCAAAACATAAGTCATTTACGGCGTAGAAAGCCTTGTCTAGTAAATAAGATTTTAATGCTTTGCGAAATGAAGAAAATGATGTTATGGATTTGATTTCAAATGGCAGGTGATTGTGCATTTTTTCGAGTTGTATAATATTGAACTTTTAACTAACTCTGAGCGTGGGGTAGGTAGATAAAGATCTTGCTCCGCGTTCCTGAGTGGATAAGTGTGAGATGGCCTTTCTTGAGAAGCTGATACATGCTTACGTATTAGGCAAACGGATTCAAATATAAATAAGGAAGGAAGAGTCAATATTTTTATTTTTTTAAAAAATGGAGTGGCTAAATCAAAGCAAAAGTAAAAGAACAGATGATTTTACAGAAAATGACATGGATTTGTTGGTACCGACAGTTGGTGACTGTTATAAAGCAAATTGTGTTTTTGAAATAAATCCAATGCATTTAAATTCAAAGACATCTCACCAATCGAGGAGGAGGGTTAAAAATTACCCCCCCCCCTTAAAAAACACCTTTTATAATCATAGGTAGTACCTATACTACTTCATTTCAAACATACCCCTCTAGTTAAATTACGGTTCAGTATGTCTGGTACAATTAGGTACCAGGCGAGCTGTTGGGCATGGCAGGGCAGTACCTCGACGCACATCTTTATGTAGATGAGGCATGCGGGCCGACTGCATTCTTTTTATGCAAAACGGGACCGCGAGAGGTACCTTATATACCTGGCGCGCCGTAGAGGCTACAAATAGCCCCGGTACAAATTGGGGCTCGATTGTTAACCGGTGTGTTTACGACTTATCACGAAATTCGATGAATATAACAGGGGGAACAAGTCTATATTGGTTTGATTCTAGATTTTTTGTTTTTTTTAGGTTAGGTTCAGAGTAACAATGAATCATTGCTTATGGGCCACAAAAAGAAGTTGAAAACTCTGTTTTGATGTACTGATTTTGCCACATAGTCAAAAGCTTCCAATTTGTCCAAAGGCCTCCCCAATTTGTAGTCAAAAAATGAGACTGTTTTAACGTGTGTTTTGTGTCTTTTAAAGTCAAGTGGAGGGAAAATCGAGGGAAAATTAACCGTAACACTTTATGGTTAATACTCGCTGCCCAGGCTCTTATACACCAATAAAGTTACCATCAATAAAGTTTATATACCATCTCGTCGTAGATAAGTGCATCTCGTATATGGTACAAAGATAGTACTAAACATACACTAAAAACTGGAGTAGCTGTAAAATATCGACATCACACGATAGGTAAATAATGGATTTTAGCATTGCAGAAAGATAATGTCAAACGGTACTGGTTTAAAAAAATTAAGATTAAAGTTAATTAATCAACCTCTAAGGTATAAAATTTGGCAATTATTATTAATAAAATAGTTTGTTTTATTTATTCCTGTGGAATATTACAAATTTGTATTTGTACATAAGTTATATTGATAAATATAATAATAAATGCGAGAATTTTCTTGAAGCTTGAAAGTAAGAAATAGTGCTTTTTTATATTTTTTAATAATGTAGTGTTTTGTTCTTGTTTCTTTTGTATTAACCTTTGAATAAGCAGACTAAGGAAGGAGCATATCAAAAATCTTAGGTACACCGCGATGGGCCTCAAATATGGCCGACTTAAATTCCGGTATATCAGTGTCGTTCTAATTTTATTTAAAAAATGTAAAACTATGATGACCCCACGTCTACCCTACGACGTGGGGTAGACTCAATAATTTGTTGTTTTATTTTACGTTGTGAATAAATGTTGGTAGTTATTAAAATTGTTATAAAAATATATAATTCTAATAAAAATAGATAAATTATAATAAGTATTTATTAACACAAACATCCGATACGCTACTGAAGCAGGTAAGTCAAATTAACGTATCTAAATTCTTTGACATCTAATCGTTAAGTAATTAATAAAAGCTAAAATGCAAGAAAAATATATAATTTAGTTAATTTAATTTAAAGAATGCATCCATTTTTCTCAAAGAGACCTGGTTCAAATTAAAAAGTAGAAAAAAGACTCACATGTGAACGTGTATTTGGATTAATTTTAATTGTATTTGTCTGATGATGCTCGTATATGAGCGAAACACGTGTATAGTCTATAAAATGAATAACTTTGAATTTTGACCGTTATTTTTTACCAACACGGCAAATATAAAATCCCTCTATCAAAAAAGTTACTGATATTCTTTAAATTGAGTGCCTGAACGAATCAGATAGGTAACTCTGAAACACGTGAAATAGAAAAGGAAAATGATAAAACAAGTGACAGTTCTTCCTCTTCTTGCAAAAATCAACAGGAAATGGCATAATTGTCAAAAGTAAAATGTCATCAGCTTTTGACATTTCTAAATATCAGACCAATGCCGTCTCTAATAGAACAGCCTCGGAGCGAGATTTATTACGTCACGCTAATTAGATACGGATTAATAAATATGTTGTAGAATACATGGAAAACATAATTATTCCTTGTATTTTTGGTTTGTATTTTAAAAATGATATAGTTTACATGAAATATACATAATATACAGTTAATAAATATAATATATATATATATATACCTATTTATAGTAATAAATACTTTGGCAAATAAACTATGAACCATACAAATGCAGCAAATGTTTTACAATATACAAATAATGAATAGGTACATAAGATAATGGGTAAAATGTAAAATATATTTTAAATTTTGGGGTTTGAAAATCGATCTAATTTAACAAAAAATATTCAATATATACTAATAGTGATGTATTATTATTTGCATTCACAAAATTTATATTTGCAAATAATACAATATCATAGAAAAAAATGCGTCAGCGATGGCTATGAAATAAAGATAGCTGTCATTTTACGGTGTAAAATTATTCTAAAATTTTTTTATTTTCTTGGGATTTAGGTTCGGGAAAAACGCTGATTAAGTTTTCATTTGGGTTTTCATTATTTTTTTTTGGTTAAAAAAAACGTTTCGGCTAACATTATAGCCTTCATCAGTGTTGTGTCATATAAAAAAAATAGTGTCGAATATAATTCAAAAAATTGCATATAAAATATTCACACCACACACCACATAATGTTTACTGCAATTAATAAACTAATATACACTTGTCAAAAGATGACCACATATTTTTTAAAATTATTATTCTTAACACTAAAACTATCTACATTGACTATGCAGTACGACTTCAGTCATAGTCAAATATAAGGAATAATTATGTTAGCGTGACGTCATAAATCTAAAAATAACTGGACTACATTTTTTTAGTTTTATACATTTTTTTTTTCACAATATTTTCAAGTAATCGCTTGTCAGTCAAATTTTAAATATATTAATTTCCTGCTATGCGTTCTAGTTGTACCAACTTATTTCTTTGTATAATATAACGTTAACCATTTAGTCGCACGGCGAGGTTGTCACATATGCTTTAGTATACAAATGAATGAATGATTTTATTCGAATGAAACCATTCGATAGTTGAAATCATTCATTCAGTAACCATTCGATAGTCTAATTCATTCGATAGTTCCCATCGCTAATCTAAACATGTGAGGGAGGCTACACTATAATTGGGAATGGTTGAATAAGCTAAAAATGATAATAATAAGGACATTTTCTAGAATATTTTGTAAAAAACAATAATATACCCATATAAACTAAAACAACATTAATACTAGCCATCAGAATACTCCTAATAAAACAAACTACAGCCATCTGAAACTCCCCTTTGTGTATAATTCTCTCTATTCCCCTAAGGGGGCACGAAATCAAAAGCCATTTACAGTCCGGCCAATGAAGTAACGTTTTAATATTGCTAATCCCACAGCGCTCGAACGCGACGCACCGTTTCATTGTACGTGCGAGTGTGAAGGGTCCCTAACAAGATTATGATTGACTTTCAAATTAATTTAATAATGGGGCTCGACAATGGCCCTAATCTAGTTCTACCCGACGCCCCACGAAACCGGGAGGCACAATAATAATGCCAGAATCGAATCGCTGAAGCGTAAACGTAAAAAAGAGCACAGGAAATTTTTTTTTTGGTTTGGGCTTTTGAACGGCCGATTTCTGTCATTTTTTTATTGTTATGTCGAATGCGTTTGTTAAGTTTTGATGGAAAGGACATATGGTAGTGAGGGTATATTGATATACAGTGTAGAAGATGATTTGGGATAAATATGACTTTGTCCCAATGAAGTCCCACGAAAAACATAAAATGTAAAAAATGACTGGCAACGCGGTTCTTCCTCTACAAAATGAAGTGAGATCTCATGTAAATCCAAGTGAGTTCTTTTAGTTATTTTCTATGTGAAAGCACCTAAGTATAGAGTTGCCAACTTTCAAACTAAAAAATAGAGGACGGGAGGTTAAAAAGTGCCACATGCACAACATTCTTTTAAAAACTTGCTCAAATGTTATCAAGAATTTACCCAAAAGAAATGTAAATGTTATGCGGTTATTGGGTCCTTTTTTACTTTCTTAAAAAGATTTATACTCAAAACTTGTTAAAGTAGAAGAAACGATTTTCCACCAAACTTTATTTCAAAACATATAAGTAAACATAAAAAGCTAAACATATTTTTCGCTTCCAGAAGACAGAAAATGGTATTTTATACGATAATGCAATTTTATCGTCTTGTATAAAACAGTATTCTTTTCCATAGCGAGTTACGTTTTAAAAAATATTCATAAATTATTATTTCAAGAAATTTATTACGTGTAGAAAAAATATTGTGCTGGGTTGGCGTTGGTTTCTATGTAATTTGACAAATAAATAAAGCTGTCTTTTTAGTGGTCAGTTTCAGAAAACATCCCCCTTTAGAACTTTTTCTCTAATGGTCATAAGCGTGAGTAAAAGCCCAACCGCCCGAACAAACACTAGAGGCGCCACCGGTCATCAAATGGTCTAAAAATTGCGAAAATTTAATCATCTAATTTTGACACAAGGGGTCGGGCTTAACTTGTTTAATTTTAATTCAATATTCATTGTTTTCAAACTATATTATTAGATTTTGTTGTATTTTGTGAATGTATAAATGTTTTCTTAGTACAAATAAGTTGCATTATATTTAATTTAAATTATATCAAAGAATATACCTAGCTAGAAATAGAATGGACTCTGCCATACTGAAAAATAGTCCTACAGAAGTGGCGCCATCTATTGAGTAGGGCTTGTTTTAAATGGATCGAAGCGCGGGCTTTTTAAATGAGCGTATTTATTGAATTTTACTCTAAAATAATTAAATTTGATTATTAAATCTTATTTTTTAGACACATTCAACAATACTAATAACAAGTATCGTTGTGATGTGTAAAAAATAAGATTTAACAGTATAATTTATACAATTATTAAATAAAATTAAAGCCAAACATGTGAAATATTATTTATTATTTAAAGTTCTTATTTATAAGTCAAATATTTAAACATCGTTTATTATAATAAAACAAGACCAACGTAATACGCCCAAAGTTTTGTAAATGGAGTAAATATAAATAGGTACTTAAATGATGGCAAATATAAAAGATTTACATTATATTTTTAGGGCCACAAACAAAAGGAATTGTCTAATTAAAACACATATAACAAATTATAGTTTGAAAAACGTTTTGATAATCATTTATTTGATAATATTATGATTGGCGCTATGACAACGACAATATATTTTGAGAATTTGACAATAATATGGCAATGGCCGTTGGAAACTATGGAAACTACAAAAAAATTCTGATTTAACGCCATCTGGCAATAACTAGAAGCAATTTCTTAACCTAAAAATTAATTGCACTACCACCTAGTGGCTAGGGCTGGAACTATTTTATATGAGATTTCCGGGGAAACGGTGGAACCGCTTTTGCTATTTCACTTTCCCGCCTCTGAATTATATTACATACATATTTAAATTTCAAATATTATGACATAAATGTCAGTTGCCGTCTAAAACATGTCTAAAATGTCATCTTGATAACAAAAAGTTAGTTCTATGAGTTAGTTATTGTCAGAAATAATTAAAATTCTATTAAAAGATTAAAATTTACAAGTTATAATTAGATATTTTATATTATTTCAAAAACAATAAAACAAAAACATAATGGTACAGCGTAATGTTGATATGCAGGTCCATAACAAAAAGTGCCGTGAGTTTTCAATAATAAAGCACTAAATAGGTAAATTTCTGAAATGACAACTTCATTTGACAGTTATCTTTTGCCTTGACTGGTGCTCATAAGTAAATACAGGGCCATAAGAAAGGAGAAATATTTAAAAAGAAATCTGCGATAACTCGTAAACGAGCTAATCAAAAATATCTAAAGTTATTCTTTTGAATGTGGGTTTTAGTGCTCTTCAATAAACCTAAATAGAATTATTCGCTAAATTAGGGAAGCCAATAATTGACCCCATTAAAATTTACATGGGATTTCCTATGTCCCGTCCGACGATGCAACACCCGGTATAGGAACACGTATAATCAAAAAATAAAATTCAACACTTTTTATAATTATAGAAGCTTCTTCTCATCGAGCGAAAACAATAAATAGTTTGAAATATTCAAAATTCGCGCGGTTCGGACGTACGGGACGTAATAACCGTTAATTACGGCACATTTTGAACGGTTTTAAGCCTGTTTCACACCTACGCCGCGTCGCGAACAAGTGTTAACAATCCGAAAACGACCGGACGATTCCGGGAAAGTGCCGGTTCGCGCCGTAATTTGCCCGATTTAAATGCAGCACAGCGTGTGTGTGTATCGGTTGTGCTGCAAAAATCGGTCTAAGGCCGGTTTCACACCGAGGCGACGATTACAGAATCGTTTCGACCGCTGGAATGAGTTAAAATGATAATATATATGGCGTGGTGCTTATTTGATGTGAAACGTTTATGTAGAAATGAGATTATAGTCTAGTATCACTATAAAACATGTACAGGGTGGCTCGAATTCGAGGCTCATCATTGGGATTTGAAAAAAAAAATCGGAATTTTCAATTTTGTTTTCTATATTGTTTCCTGGCTTTATTTGTTAAGATAACTTGAAAATAAAAACCCATTTTCATGCCCACTTTTTTTGCTCTATAACTCTGTGTAACTAAATATTGACTCTGACATTTCGGCTTTTGGCGACCATCATCAACTTAATTTTTTTAAATACGGACCTGATTTTTTTTTCAATGTAATTAAATCCTTTCATCACTCTTAAAACACTATATATATAGTCACTTCGATATTTGCCGACGTTTCGTACAGAAAATTCCATCACCAGAATGTTTTATGCAAAAAAAAAGCAATACGGCATTTTATTGAGCATCAAATTGCGCAACTTTGCCTCCATTTAACCGATCCTGTATCTCTTACGGTTTCCGAAATCCCAATGATGAGCGTCGAATTCGAGCCACCCTGTACAAAAATTTAGAATACAGGGTTGTTCAGCACATACGACACGGAGTATTGTAGCTTAACGATTAGATTTTACAAATTGTAAGTATTGGCTTCATTGAAGAACTATTAGAGCTACAAATTAAAAATAATTTTACAAGATACAGGGTGTCCCAAATAAGTAAAAAATATTATAGTTGTATTTTTTTAAATAAAACACCCTGTATATTATTCTATTTTTCGATCCTACGATTGAAATAAAGGT
The DNA here is from genome assembly GCF_002938485.1 of Sitophilus oryzae. Lineage (NCBI taxonomy): Eukaryota > Metazoa > Arthropoda > Insecta > Coleoptera > Curculionidae > Sitophilus > Sitophilus oryzae. The sequence goes on from NW_022145837.1 coordinate 1,448,168, forward strand.
AAATTTGATTAAGGTTTATCACACTTAAACCTTACCGTTTGTGAAATATTTTCAATTTTGTAAAATTGCAGTAAAAAATTTAAGGCTTCATTTCTCCAAGGGTATCAAAATTTTTAATACTAAATATTTATCGAAGATTATTTATTGATCAGATATTGTGTTGCAATAATAAAAAGTGTACTATATTATACAGAGTGTCAAAAAAATTATAGCTTTAATAATTACTAGCTTTAAACGGCCTTTAATTTAAATGGAATATCCTGTATATTTTACATGAATCAGATGCACAATTTAGTTGTCTATCAAATTGCATTAACCGTTTTTTACCTATCTCTTCAAGTTTTCGTAGAAAATGCATTTTTTTATAATTTAGACCTCATTTATCCTATACCCATGGAATATTGACATTTTAGGTTTTTTTAAAGCAACATATGTACAAAATGTACAGGTAAAAATAATAATACTGCAAACCCATTTGTTTACAAAAATAAAACTATTTAAATCTTTGTAAAAGAGTAGGTATACCAATTAAATATACCACCATTATTTCCGTCAAAAAATAATTTCATTATTAGTATTTTAGTAAAGCACGCTTTTAGATGTTTCAAAAAACTTTTAATAAGAGTAACTTTAACTCTACATATATGTTTCGGCTTGTTAGGCCTTTTTCAAGAGTTTTTTAAGAACTAATCGTCTAACTACACTGTAACTATATATATATATATATATATATATATATATATATATATATATATATATATATATATATATATATATATATATATATATATATATATATATATATATATATATATATATATTTGCTATGGAGGGTGGAGTTCAGAGAGTTTACAATAGGGGTAATAAAAAATGTGTTTAGAAATCGCCTTATTGGTCGTTAACATTACCTTTTTCGTTTCTAACAGATTTTAGTATTTCTAACTGTTCAATGTAATTTAAGCGTTTACCTTTTGTTTCTCTGTGTAGTAACTTAATTGAGTTTTCATTAATTTTGTGATTATTTACTATTCAATGAGTTGCAAGACCAGAACTATGCTGGAGATTATTATATTAAACTAGACTTTACATGTTCTTTAATCCTTATATCTAAATTTCTACCTGTTTGGCCTATGTACACGGCATCACAATCATTGCAATCCACCCTATATACCCGACTTATTAGTATATAGGGTGGATTACCAATGATTGTTGATGCCGTGAACATAGGCAAACAAACGAAATTTAGGGTATGATAAGAACATGTAAAGTCTATTAATAATCTCCAGCATAGTTCTGGTCTCTTACAACTCATTGTATAGTAAATAATCACAAAAATTAACAAAAAACTCAATTAGGGATACCACAGAGAAAGAAAAAGGTAGACATAAATTACATTGAACAGTAGGAAATTGCTAAAATCTGTTAGAAACGAAAATAATGTTAACGATTCAACAAGGATTTCTAAACACATTTTTATTACCCCTATTGTAAACTCTCTGAACCCATATAAATATATATATGGTTACAGTGTAGTTAGACGATTAGTTCTTAAAAAACTCTTGAAAAAGGCCTAACAAGCCGAAAATTATGTAGAGTTAAAGTTACTCTTATTAAAAGTTTTTTGAAACATCTAAAAGCGTGCTTTATTAAAATACTAATATTTCAACGATGTTTCACAAGGAACCAACCACAGCTTCAGTATAATTTAATTATTACTTAATTGTTTTAATTATGCTTTTATTTTTTTTAGTTTTGCCCTTATAAGTTTCTGAATAAAAATTAATTGTATTAGAACGTTCTCAGTGCCAAATCCCCAATTTTACATAAAAGATTCACTTTTATCCCGTCTCATCATCAACTTATGCAAATAATAACGCAGTAATTACGTTAATTCGGCCCAATAAAACGTTCTACACGGAGAAAGAGCGCTAAAACGAACAAAAACAACCGAAAACACGATCGAAATAATGATTTAAAATTATAATAATTAGGTCCGAACGCCTGTGAGCCGGGCTCACAACACGAGGATAAGCATCGGGACCCGACCGGGCCTATCATGGTCGTAATTATTTACACATTAGCAGGGGCCCCGCTATAATTATATCTATGGCAAAAGAGTGGATCGGACCTCGTTATTAGCCTTAACTTTTCAAAATTAATACTTTAATGGGGTAATCGTTCGGGCGCGGGTCCCCCTGCGCCCCCCTGTAGTCTTAGGGGGCTTAAACTGGGCCTAATTGGGCCTGGCCGGGCCCCATTAAGCGCCGGCCAGGTCGAGACATGCAAAACGCTCAAGACGAACGAGATAATTGGTGTGGTGTGCAAGTACAGGGACGGACACCATGTGGGTTTTTAAGCTCTATGATAATAATCTAACAAGTCTTAATAACATTTATTTATTTATTTATTTCATTTCATAAACGCCATAGAGGCATTCAATAAAAAATACAATTTGAATAGATAATAGATAATACAAAAATAATATAAAATACAGAAATGATAGATTCTATAAACTAAAAAAAATTAAGAAATAACAAAGATCAAGCACAGTCTACAATATATTTAAGGAATTACAAAAATAATCCAAGTCGTACCCATTCTTCACCCATTAGAATTTAGAATTTAGAATGAGTGGGAGGGGGGTTAATCGCTTCGACCTTACAGATCCATTGTGTCCCCCTTTCTTGAATCATAACTCATCATACAGTCCCAGGGCTTTGACAAAAGCCAGTATCTGGGACGGTTTTATAGAGGGTAGTTCTCCATCTCCAATATCAGTCGTACCAAAATTCATGGCACGAATGGTTGTCGTCTCGGCGCACTCAGTGATGAGGTGTAGTGGTGTTTCACCATCTTCCCCACAGAATCTGCATTCGCCGTTTCTTCTTAGTTTCAATCTACTGAGGTGTCCATTGAGGAGACAGTGTCCTGTTAAAAACCCCGTGACAATCCGAAGATTGTTCTTACTCAGACCCAGGAAGATCTGTGATTTTTCTTGATCATAAGCCCTCAGAAACTTCTTCGAGTGTCCTAGACCATTGCAAGATTTCCATTCTAGGTTGCGGATGGAATCTTCCAAGTTCTTGTGTTCCGCCTTGAGTTGGTTACCACTTGGAAAGCAGAACGGTTCTGGTCCAGTTAGTGGAGTGTTCGCTCCTTTTCTAGCTAGATTATTTGCTTTTTCATTGCCTTCTATCCCTTGGTGAGCAGGCACCCAGTGTAGGAGGACTTTGTTTTCTTTGCCTAATTTATTCAGCTTCTTCATTCTTTGACCAATTTCGAATTGATTGATACTGAGTTGATCGCCTTTACCGCTGCTTGACTATCAGATAAGATGGCTATTTCTTGTTTCCGATAGTTCCTATCTAAGATAAGTTGTACGCATCTCTCGATAGCGTAGATTTCTGCCTGTAGGATACTAGGGTAAGTGCCCATTGGTTCGGAGTATTTAGCTTTCGGCCCAAACACTCCGATCCCTATTCCCGTATTGGTTTTGGAAGCATCAGTATACCAAGTTATGGTATGGTCTTTTAACTGCTGGGCAAGCGTTTCGCTCTTCCAATCCTTTTTATTGCTCAATACTACATTGAGATGTTTGTCAAAGTTGTACGTTCTTGGCATATCGTCCACTGGGAGTTGCAGGAGTGGTATTTCCTTTTTGAGGGTGTTCCAAGCCCCTGATCTGACAATTCTCCCAGTACTAATTCCGTTAGTGACCATTCTAATCATTGTCGCATTAGCATATCTACCAATGACAATGTGCAGTGGTGTTAGATCTATTCTTCACCCATACAATTCACTTCTGGAAATTCTATTTGCAGGGCAATTTTGTGCATAAAAAGTTGAATATGTTCTTAAGTGCAGCAACGATTGCGACCTCAAATGTCTTGGAGCAATATGAACGTCGAGATTTGCCAAACAATTTGGTGAATCGCGCGATACGATTCGATATTAGTTTGTAGAAAAAACATACAGCCAGATAATCCCATCTAAGCTCCAACTTTTGGAAGTTTAGATACTCTGAAGTCTCAATCATATTCAACAGAATGTTATTCTTAGTAAGGAAGAAATTCATATATTTTAAAAAGTTTTTCTTAGTTTGGAGAAATCTACTTTTATGTGAAACATAATATGGCATCCAGATTATGGAACAGTACTCTAGTCATAATCTTACTAGGCTGTTATTTAATGTTACTGAGGACGGGTATAAAAAATCTTTGGTATTTCTAAAAATAAAACCCAAATTCCTGTTTGCCTTCGATATTAAATTGTCATAATGGCTGTTAAAATTTAATTTGTAGTCAAGCGATATTCCAAGATCATAGAGGTTCACAAAGGCTTACCCAAGAACAGTTAACCTAATAGGACTGCTTATTCAGCCAAAAGTGTCTGCTAGGTGCATGCGAAAACTCCTCGCTTTGTGACGTCATTGTAGTCCTTGTCATGGTTATTAGTCCTTATCCGGCAACCAATAATACACACACGTGCATTATTGGTTGCCGGATGCAAAACGTCCATTATTTAGTTTATTTATTTAAACACCTTATATGTATGCAGTATAGAAAATTAACTGTATTTTGGAAATACGTGCAACATTTAATGCGCATGCGCAAAGTAAGGTCCTCGAGAACGACAAGCCTATTGAACGGTTCATAAGTGCAATAAAAAAAGGTTTGAAAATTGCATGTCGTGATGTTGGAGACATATTTTTTTAATGCTAAAAATAAGCCCTTTCGTTATGGCGTTGATTTATCTACCTACGTAAGAATATATGATCTAGGGATTTAAGGAAATTTATAAAAACCTTTGAATAAGAAGACTAAGGAAGGAGCATAATGCTATCCATGTATTCATGCATGGTGGGCGGAAAAAGTGCTATAAAAGCACTCTAGGGTGGGGATCCTTGACAGTTCTGTTTGACGATTCATTTGACACATTTGAATTTGATTTGAAATTTTGTGGATTTGTCAGTCTTTAAGGAGCTTATTTTATGTTATTTATTATTTATTCTACTACTGATAGTTGTATAAAGGTAGTAAATCTAGATGGAAATTGTTGCAACACTTAAATTAACAGTGACACTATCGCGATTTATCGAAAAAGACTCTAAAATAGTTGGTTGTGTAGCGTGCGGTAGATCTCGGCAAAAATTGAATGAAATAATGGAACAACTTTTCGCTAGTAAGTGACTATATAATATACATACGTGTAGTAAACCGATCATTTATGAAATTCACTTAAATTAACTAAATTATATATTTTTCTTGCATTTTAGCTTTTATTTATTACTTGTCAAAGATTAGATGTCAAAGAATTTAGATACGTTAATTTGACTTTCCTGCTTCAGTAGCGTATCGGATGTTTGTGGTAATAAATACTTATTATAACTTATCTATTTTTATTAGAATTATATATTTTTATAACAATTTTAATAACTACCAACATTTATTCACAACGTAAAATAAAACAACAAATTATTGAGTCTACCCCACGTCTACCCTACATCATAGTTTTACATTTTTTAAATAAAAAATTAGAACGACACTGATAAACCGGAATTTAAGTCGGCCATATTTGAGGCCCATCGCGGTGTACCTAAGATTTTGATATGCTCCTTCCTTAGTCTTCTTATTCAAAGATAAAACAATCAAACCTAACCATAAACTGTCATCAACGTCAAACAACAATCAATAATTAATATATTTAACATAAATACACAGATATCCGTTGACAGAGTCGAAAAAAGGAAATTCAGAATGTTTTCTAATAAAAAGCGCGCGCTCCCAGCGCCATAAACTGTCATCAATGTCAAAACCTAACGACGCCATTCGTCACTCTCATAACCTACAAATCACCGGGAGGTGTGACAGCGACCGAGAAATATTTTTATATAGTAATAATTCAAGGCGAGCCAACAGCGAGCAGCAGAAGAAAGGAGGAATGTCTCCAAAATCTTCAAACTCGCCGAGTAAAAAACAACAGAAGAAAACAAAAGACGACTAGAACGAAACAAAAAATTACGTGTCTATTAAGGTGCATCTGCGATGCGCAGGTAGTTCCCGAAAGACGGAGGAACCAAGGTTATGCAGTCAGAAAATATATAAAGATTAATTTTGATAGGTTTTTGGGGTTTGACGGTTTGATTTGGGAAGAGAGGATGAAATAGAACGATGATTATAGGTTATTTGGTTTGGGTTTTAGGGAAAGAGATATTATTAAAAACTGTAATAACTGGTGTTTGGGAAAGAAGAAACTTTTAAAAGAAATACACACGTTAAATTGGGCAAAACCAAAAATCAAACATTTTCGCTTCACAATTAATCTTAAAAAAATATTTATTTATTTAAAACTGAAATATTTTTATTTAAACAAATTCAACACGTAGGTAATCAATAGTATTTTACATTATTTATATTTTTAATAATAAAATCTGTTAAGCAATAATCATTATGCTAATTTAAACCACAAATTATATATTTTTTCTATTTCACTGTAATAAAATTTAAAATTAACACTTTAACTTATTAATAGATTGATAAAATCTAAATTATTCATCGGTTTGCAATAAATAAAGACCCATTTAAATAATGTTATTGTAAAACAACCACTGCTAGATTAGTATCATTGTTTTTATTCAATGTAATTAAGTTTTATGAGCTATCAAGAAAATGCGTCTCATAAATTCTGAAATTATGAACAACGATTTTTCTTTAATGTGATTTTGCTGTGATAAATATGTTTTAAAGTGACAAAAATTTGTTATAATTAATTAAAAAGAGTGTTTTTTTTTTGTTACAAAAACTAAATTGATGTAGATTTTGAGTAAAATAAATAAAAAAAAACTTTAAAATTATAATTTTTAAAAAGTTTTCAAATAAATAAGAATATTTTGAAGATAAATTTCTTTACGCGCGCTGGGAGTAAAAAATGAAATTTTGTGAGCATATATAGGTTAATTTAGATCATCTTTTAAACATACAGAGAGTTCTACAGGGTGTCCCCAATAAAAGTTACACATCAAAGTTGTGTTTTTTGTAATGGAACATCCTATATATTAATTGATTTTCGAATTTCAAGTAAAAAATAAAGGTGAGTTTCATTATAGAAGCATATGACTAAAATGTAAGGTTTTTGAAATTTTTGTCATTTTCTAAAAATGAAGAACAATTTTTAAATTTCAATAAAATCTACCTAAATTGGAATTTACCCGGCATAGCCTAATGTGTAGTTAAAATAACCATTGTACTTTAGATCAAATTAAAATTTGACCAAGAAAGTTATACAGGGTGAGACAAAATTAATACTGAACATTGGTCGCCTCTAAAAGCAAATTAATCTTTTATTTTAAATAGAACACTCAGTATATTATTCCGGTATTCAATGGAAAATTCATGTCTCTTCAAAATACTATTAAGGTTGCCTACCCCTCAAACAAAGATTTTCCTAGATATTTTCATTTTTATGATTTAGTGTTAGTAAATCTTTATTATTTGATAAAATCTAGGTGGCTATGATATATAATTGACGGTTACTTCAACACCAGCTGCCAAATTAGTTCAATTTTAACAACTACCTAGTTATAAATTTGTGTCAGTTAATTTGTGTCAGTATTATCATATCATATTTAGAGATCCTTCACAAAAGTATCGAAGAAACAATGCAAAATTTGTTCAAAAAGATTATAAACTTAAGAAAATATGTACTTATAACTTGAAGATTATGACATCACTAACAAATGTTTATTATCCAAATACAATATGACCCAAAAAACGGCGTTAGCGATGGCTAGGAAATGAAGATCGCTGTCATTTTATGTGCAAAATTATATGGGGAATGTCATCGATGTTTACTTCCAAGCCAACTAGACGCCGTTTTTTCGCTAGTCCAGCCTAAGGCCTCATTCACAGCCTCGAAATTAGTGAAATAAATTAGTGGTTTCAATAAGTGTGGAAGTTTGTTTCTCTAATTTTAATGTAGGCATTCGGAACGTGAACATTTGTGGTAGTAATTTTCAATTAGTGGAAAAAAATAAACGAATCTTTAACTTTTGACACTAATTATACTTCAGAATTTGCGAGAAATGTCATTTTAGTGTTTGATTGTCATCCGCCAAGAGAAATTGTGGTTAGAACCGAAAAGTTTATTGTTTTTAAGCTACTTCTTTATGAATACAACTGCTTTCAGCAAGCTGTTGCTAGGATATTCTATTAATTTTAATTATTGTATATTTATATTACTAATTTCCCGGTTATAAAGAAGTTAAACTAAGAAAAACAAAGATTCTGTACTCACCTCCGGGAAACCTATGCGGAAATATCCTCCCGTGCCTGGATAACAGCCACGGATACAACGGATAACTATCCCTAGGCGGCGTCGGCGTTGCCATATGTCCCGGCTGTCCCGGGAACCCGTGCTGGCCCTGACTCAAAGCCGCCGCCAGAGCGGCACCCTGGAAATGTGCCGCTAGAGCAAACGGATGCTGCCCTCCGTGATTATGCATCAACTCCGGCTGCAAAAACCCATTTTTACCCACCAAATTCGGATCATATGTTGGATTAGGTCGTATCAGGGTATGCGCGGGTATCCCCGGGACCATAATGGGTGGTTTCCGGTGAAACGGTTGGTGAGTATTGCTTAGGACTTGAAGTTTATTTTGTGCTCCACATCGCTGGAGGGTGAGATCGGTGCTGAACTTCCGAAAATGCACTGGAGAGTGTTGGGGACTCGCACTGGTTTGTCCTCCCACGATAGAGTCAATTGAGAACCCGATTTTGGGTTTGAGGGTACGGAAATCACCGGTGTAGGTGCCAGAGGCATCATGTTTCTCTTAAACAACCCCGTACTCAAAAACAGCGACGCGACGTCATCACTAAACGCACTAACATCACTATAAACCCTAGATCCACGAAAAAGCGTTTTTTAACGCAGATCAACACCTTTCGTACGGTACTCAACGACTAATAAGATTCCCTGCCGCGAACAACGAAAATCCCGACGCTTGAGGGGATAAATCCGTAAAAACAGGCGGAGTCGCCTGGTTCCATAGGTCGATTCAAGCCCCGCCTACCCGAGGGAGTGTCCTGTTCGATATGGCCTACAAGCGCCGCCCCGCGTCGAAAAAAAACCAGTTAGTGCCGTAAACGGCGCGATATTACGCGCAATAAATTTAAAACAAACAGGTTGCGGACAATTTGGCGCGGCGCAATTAGTGCGGGCACGCCCCCATGGGGAGATGCGCGCGCAGGGTGTGACAGGGGGGTGGTAATTGCAGGGGGAGGGAGGCGGAGCTTGTGGCTTGATAATTTAATTCGGATTTGGGTTGTTGCCGGTGATGCTGTACGCGTTGACGTTTGCGAGATCATTGGCGAGGCTAATGGGGAGCTAAGGGGATGGTTAGAGATGCTTAATTTGGGAGAGAGTTTTTTGGTGGTGGGAGGGAGGATTTTAGTTTAATTTAATATCAATATTGGGGGTTAATGGGATAGCTAGGGAGTTTTGTTTAAAAGAGGTTGTAGTGGCACTTTATTGATCAAAAATTTGTGTTTTTAACCCTAGAATACTAACCATATAATGCAACAAAAACCAAATCGATAATCGACAAACCAAATCTTAATAACCTAACCTAATCCTAATATTTTGTTTATTTAAAACAATTATTTATCATAATCTATAAGTCATCAAAACCTAATTTTTACGTATATTTATGAATAGGAGAATACACTTTTAACAGGGTACCTATCAAAAAGTTACTGCAACTACGTTTAAATAATAATAATAATAAGTGATTTTGGTGACGACATTACGCTCATAAAAGGTTTTGATCATTTATATGTCAAAGTAAAGCTATTTTTATTCCGTGCATGATGTTATAAGGATGCTTATCAAAAAGTTGCCGCAATTATGTTTAATTAATAATAATAATAACTGATTTTGGAGACGAAATTATTTTATATTTTATATAGAAAGTGTGGGCATAGAATTTTGAATACCCTGTACAGTTTAAGATTACGATATTTAGTATAGCAAAGTAAAGTAAATAACAACAATAGTAAATTTAAAAAAATAGTAAATTATCAAAACATATTTAATAATATCTTAGGATTATGTAAAGTGGTCAGAAAGAAAGCTAAAAATGCAATAATATACAGGGTGTTCCATTTATAAAAGTCATTCCAATCCACTCACACTTTTTGAGCCAACCTGTAGAAGTTAAAATATTTTCTTGAAATATATCCTAACACATCTTTAGGTTGGCACTTATACAAAATTCCTAAGTTTCTTATTAAAGGAGCTATAGATGCCCGAGGCACTGTTGCAGGGCTCGGGAAAAAATTTGAACCTGGCAACCCCTATTTGCGGCAACTTATTGATAAGCACCATATAAAGCCAGTATTAAGCCGGTCCTACACCATGCTTCCAACGTTCGCTCCAACGTTGGAACCAATATTTGGCAAAATTTTCAACAATAATGCCAAATACACATATATTTGGCAAGTGCGTCTCCCACACGCTGTGGCAAATGTTCGTTTGTCCATCGTTGGAAGGTGTTTGCTACATCGTGTGTGACCAGCTTTACACTATCAAATTTCTTTGCCAAAGATCTTTTTTAAAAGATATTTGGAAAAAATGAAATTTGATAGTGTAATACTTAATACAGTATCTTTTCGAACTTACAAACGGCATCAGTATAAACTAGAATGTTTATTATATACTATATTTTTCATTAAATTTAATTAAATACTCTTTATAGACATTAGGCAAAACTATTAAAAACCCTCAGGCCCATTACAAAACACTTTTAAGCACTCAGTTTTCGCGCGATCATGCACGCATAAAAGTTTTTAATTATTTTATTAAGTGCTAAAAATATAAAAACTGGCCAGTTTAACGATTGGTCGATAATTTTTTCGATATTACATTTTACGAGCAATCAAAAATTTATAACTTTATTAATCGAATTTACTTGTTAAAATCAATTTAAGCCAATCTCATTGTTGGGAAATAATGTCTTACTTAATGTAACTCGAATCAGTTATTAAAACATCACGCTATAAGGCTATTAACCATAAAAATACTTTTAAATAAATGTAAATAAAATCGTTTTATGTATGCGATGGAAATAAAATATGTTCTTGTTATAAGGCACTTGTAATTACATTTAAGCATAAATTTATTGTTATATGCATCGTATTTTTATATCTTTCTTAATACTTAACTGTTTGGAATCAGTAGGAACTATACAGGGTGTCAAAAAAATAGTGTATCTAGCTTTGGTGGATGATTCTACAGATAAAAATAAAACAAAAAGTTTCTATGAACATATGCTCTAAAATGCTTCCCGAAGAAATTACAGATCTCGAAAGGTTAAATAAAAATAATATATATTTTGTTTATTTTTTAAACCGGTTTATTTGAAATTTGGTATTATATGAGGCAGCATGAGATATATGAGGCAGCATGAGAAAAACAATATGGCGATATTATTATACAGGGTTGTTTTCACCACATACGACACGGAGTATTGTAGCTAAACGATTAGATTTTTATAAATTTTAAGTTTTGGGTTCGTTGAAGGACTATTAGAGCTACAATTTAGAAATAATTTTAGAAGATACAGAGTGTCCCAAATAAGTAAAAAATGCTATAGTTGTAATTTTTTAAATAGAACACCCTGTATATTATTCTATTTTTAGATTCTACAATTGAAATAAAGGTAAATTTTATTAAGGTTTATTACACTTAAACCTTTCCGTTTTTGAAATATTTTCAATTTTCTGAAACTGCAGTAAAAATTTTAAGGCTTCATTTCTCCAAGGGTATCAAAGTTTTTAATACTAAATATTTACTGAAGTTTATTTATTGATCAGTTATTGTGTTGCAATAATAAAAATGATACTACCTTATACAGAGTGTCTAAAATTTTATTTTAAATAATTACTAGTTTTAAACGGCAATAACTTGTTTAATTTAAATGGAACATACATGTATATTTTCGGAAAATCAGATGCATAATTTAATTGTCTATCAAACTGTATTATACCACTTTTACCTATCCTTCAAGTTTTCGTAGAAAATGCATTTTCTTATAATTTAGACCTCATTTATCAATATACCCATGGAATAATGACATTTTAGATTCTTTTAAAAGCAACAAATGTACAAAATATACAGGCTAGTAATATTATCGTTTTTAACAAAATGATAATATTACTAGCCCAGTCTGCTCACAAAAAGAAAACTATTTAAATCTTCATAAAGAGTATACCATTAATTAAATATACCACCATTATTTCCGCCCAAATACTAATTAATTACATAATTATGTTCGTGAATAAATTATTCTAAATAAATGTGGATTTAAATCAAAAATCAATATAATAATAAGTTATAAAAATGAATGTCTCTGTTGTTACAACTAAGCATTTGTCAAAAAATGAAATATCATTTTTAAGGTGTTACTTTTTACCACACTGTCTAATACACATAAAAAATTCAGTTTTTTAATTTTTGGAATATTAATTGGTCCTCTTTAACAAATATTTAAACAGTTTTATTTTTATTTTTTAATGAAATAAACAAACTATATCGACAATATTAGTATCTGTACTCATTAAAAATTTGGTACATCTTTGAAAATAATCTAAAATGTCAGTATTCCATGGGTATATTGATAAATGAATTTAAAATTACAAGAAAATGCATTTTCTACGGAAACTTGAAGCTATAGGTAAAAATAGTGTAATACAATTTGAGAGACAATTAAATTGTGCATCTGATTCTCATGAAATATACAGGGTGTACCATTTAAATTAAACAAGTTATTGCCGTTTAAAGCTAGTAATTATTTAAAATAAAATTTTAGACACTCTCTCTGTATAAGGTAGTATAATTTTTATTATTGCAACACAATAACTGATCAATAAATAAACTTTAGTAAATATTTAGTATTAAACTTTTGATACCACTGGAAAATGAAGCCTATAAAATTTTGACTGCACTTTCCTAAAATTGAAAAATATTTCAAGAAACAGGTAAGGTTTAAGTATAATAAATCGTAATCAAATTTACCTTTATTTTAATCGTAGAAACTAAAAAATGTAATAATATACAGGGTGTTCCATTTAAAAAAATACAACTTTGATATTTTTTATTTATTTGGGACACTCTGTATCATGTAAAAATATTTTTAAATTGTAGCTCTAATAGTCCTTCGACGAATCCAAAACTTACAATTTGTAAAAATCTAATCGTTTAGCTACAATACTCCGTGTCGTATGTGGTGAACAACCCTGTATAACTAGGTAATATTTGAGGGGTAGTTTCATCTCGTTGGAATTTGACTTTCGAAAAATCCGTTTGCCAAAAATAAGCTTTTTACGTCAAGCAGTTTAAGCAGAATCGTGGGTAAGAAATTACCCAACTTTTTGGAACAACCTGTATGATTTTTTAAAAAATTTCAAAATATGTAAAAAAAAACAAATAAATTATGCTTGTCCAAGCGTTTTCCCGAAGAACTAACCGTTTTTTAAATAACAAATATTGTAATATTTGAGGGGCGTTTTCACCCTCTTGGAATTTGAGATTCGAGACACCCCTCCTTATCGAACCTCTACACCCCACAGTCAATCCGTTTGCCAAAAATCAGCTTTAAACGTCAAGCGGTTTAAGCAGAATCGTGATTACTCAGTGGTCATATTTTATGAAAACACCCTGTATAAATTTATAAAAATCTTAAAATATGTAAAACAACAAAATAAAATATACGTGTTTAAGAGTTTTTCTCCGGGAAAACTCACCGGTTTTTAAATAAAAATATTTTAATATTTGAGGGATAGTTTCACCCCTTAGAATTCGAGTTTCGAAAAATCCCTTCTTATCGAACCTCTACACCCTAAAAGTCAATCCGTTTTCAAAAATCAGCTTTTTTACGTCAAGCGCTTTAAGCAGGATCGTGATTAATCAATGACCAGATTTTTTCGAAAACACCCTGTATACATTTTAAAAAATCTTAAAATATGTAAAAAAACAAAATAAAATATACGTGTTTAAGCGTTTTTTCGGAAACTTGACCGTTTTTTAAATAAAAAATATTGTAATATTTGAGGGGTGGTTTCACCCTCTTGGAACTGGAATTTCGAAAAATCCTTTCTTATCGAACCTCTACACCCTCAAATCAGCCTGTATGCCAAAATTGAGCTTCTTACGTTGAGTGGTTTGAGCAGGATCGTGATTAATCAGTATGTCAGTCACTTAAAGATTTTATATATTAGTATAGATTTATTTATTTCTTAAAATACAGATCATCTGAACCAATACAGATCATACAAATAACAGATCATCTGAACCAAAATAATCTTTTTCTAGCTAATCAATCGGGAATTCGGAAGGGTTACAGCTGTACAACAGCTTTGCTCAATGTCACAGATGAGATTTTTAGACCTATAGATAAGGGTGAAACAGCAGTAATGGTACTTTTAGATTATACTAAGGCTTTTAACAAAATTAACCATGAAATTTTAGTTTCGATATTGCATTACTTAGGATTTTCGGAGGGTGCAACTTTATTGTTAAGCAATTACTTAGCGGATAGAAGACAGTATGTGGAAACAAATAAAGGAAAATCTGAGATTCTATATATTGATAGTGGCGTACCGCAAGGTATTGGGGCCTCTTCTATATAGCATGTATACCTGCAACATATCTCAGTATATTGAATATAGCATGAGCCAATTATATGCCGATGACACGCAATTAGTAATGTCATTTAATCCTGATAAATCGGCCGATGCTTCAAAATTTCTAAATACTGATTTGGAAAGTCTAAGTAAGTTTTCGGAAGCGCATCTTTTAAATATCAATCCAAGTAAATCGTGTTTTATGGTATTTGGAAAACATAATAAAACAATTTCTGTTGATTTTGAATTAAAAATAAAAGATAGTACTCTTCAATGTGTTGATGTAGCTCGAAATTTGGGTCCTACTTTTGATAGCAATTTACGCTTTAAACCTCACGTTACTAAATGCCTCAAAAGAGCGTATACTAATTTAAAACTATTGTTTCCTCATCGTCATGTTCTGTCAGAGAAACTCAAGATTGCACTCTCCGATTCACTTGTTCTTTCACATTTTAATTTTGCTGATGCGGTTTATGGGCCATGTTTAGACCAGTTTGATATAAGACGTATACAAAAAGCACAAAACTCGTGTCTCCGTTTCATATACGGAATTAGAAAATACTCATGAATATCTCATAAACTGCAAAGTGCATCATGGATGTCAATGTTAGAGAGACACAAGCTTCACTCAGTTATATTGTTTCACAAAATTATATTTAATAACTGCCCTCCCCCTATTTAGTGCAGAAAATATCATATAGGGACCGACATTCATAATCTCAACCTTCGATTTGGAGGTCGCATCTCGCCTCCTGCTCATAGAACACAAATATTTCAGAGGTCGTTTACCCATAACATATACAAAGCTCTATAATTTGGTACCTGACTATTTAAGAAATCTTTCACCTGAATCTTTCAAATTTTCCTGCAAGTCATTATTAAGTAAGGCTTTATAGTTTGTTCCGGCTGGAGTGCCTACCCAAAACCTTATTTCATTGATACCTTTTTTGTTTCTATGCTGTTCCGCTTCTCCCGTCTTTGATCATATACTATATGCTTATGTTTTTTATAGTTTATATTAGAGTGCAAACTAAGTTTAGAATTGTAATTATGAATTTAAGAACACAGTACAATAAGTGAATGGATATAATATATTTTTTATGGATCTGGACTAGAACATTTTTGAAATGATTCCAGTATCCATTTGAGTACTAAAAACTATGATTTTGTATTGTATGAATTGTAGACGTGTGTTGTTAGTATTTAATAAACTATATATTATTATTATTATTATTAAATATGTTGATTAAAAGAAAATATGTATAAGTGGGCAACGCTGTGCCGGTCAAGCTTAACCACGTGACGAAAAGTTTATTTGGTATGAACTTATAGGTAAATATACTAATATCTACCACCAGAAATTATACTGCAACCGAAGAAAGTTTTCTTTTAATTCAATATTTCTATTATTGCGATTTTTTGATTGGGGGATTGATATAGTTTCCATATCTATATCTATTCTATTTCTGACAATATTAAATTAAAATCTATTTCACAAATAAGCATATAATGCGTTTTGTTAAACCGCCTAATCCCCCAACAATTCCAAACAGTTGTAAACGGCTACCTAACCCTAATAATCCTTTTAACTTTCTTCAACAATTATATAACTATTTCCATGCAGATCTAGTAGGCTAAGAGGCTTAAACCAACAACGTTTACGATGTTTGAAAGGCTTGAAAGCGACCAAAATCAGTTTCGGGAAACTATCGGTAAATATCCAGTGGCGTATCGTCGTGATTGACTAATTTTTTGGCTTTTATTTTCCTTCCTGTTTAATTTGCAAGTTTTTACTTTGTTATTGGTTAAATCTACATTTTTTAATGAAAAAAAAAGTGTGTGCACTATGTGCGCATATTTGTGAAACTTCTTACTAACAGCTATTAAATAGGAAGAGTAATAATGCTGTTTTAATATAAATATTATTTTCAATTTATTTCAGTACATTTTCTGTTTCCTCAAGAGCCTGCAAATCAAAATAAAAACACTAAATCACCACAGTACACCAAAACACTTTTACTTTTACACTGGACACGCGTATCGCTAACCATGTTAGCATCATCAGCAGATGATTATAAACTAAAGTACAATCTACAAGTTGAGCGTTTACATACTCGCTCAGTGGGCACCGAGTGGGCGTGGCAAAATCTAGCCAACCGAGTCAGAGCCCACTGAGCGTAACAGTTAGATTTCCGCCACTAGAGTAGTAGGAACAAAGAACTTGAAGGAATTGGACCGTTGTCTCTGTTCATACTATCTTTACATTTATTAAATTCTGATGCTCATATGCATCTAATTGCTCATAATTTGAGACTTGTTTAATTAATTTTAAATTATTAAGATCTATTCAATGTTCTTTATCAACAATATGTTCGGCAACGCAAGATTTATCCGGTCTATCATATCTTATCTGAGCTAAATGTTCTTTAAATCTAGTTAATATTGATCTTCTAGTTTGCCCAACATATTTCTGATTACAATCTTTACAAGAAATTTCATAAATACCCGACCTTTCCAGTGGAGGTGTTTTATCCTTTGGATTACCTAATAATTGTTGAAATTTTTTATTAGCACTATACACAAGTTTATAATTGACATTCTTAAAAATTCCTTTTAGACCACTGGATAACTCTCTATCAAACGGTATCGAAAAATATTTAGACGTATCTTCCTCCACTTGAGTATCCATTATACTCAGCTACATTCCTAATGTAATCTCTTTCTATTTCATATCTTTCGTTGGAAAGTGGGAAACTAAGTAATCTATGAACTAAGAAATTTAAACTAGCCATTTTATGTTCAACACTATGATGTGATTCATTAGGAAAATATCTGCGTGTGGTCGTATTTTTTCCTATAGATATCAAATTCCAGGCAATTATTAGTATTTCTAATAACTAATTCACCTAGAAATGGTAATCTGTCGTTGTTCTCAATTTCATGCGTAAATTTAATGGAAGGAAAACGATTATTTAACTTAGAAATAAAATTATCTATGGTGTCTGAATGTGTGTCAAAAACAGCAAAAAATATCATCCACATACCTAAACCATACTCTTGGAGAATACTCAAACTGATTCTTAGCCTCCACTTCAAACCTGCTCATGAATAAATTAGCCAAAAATGGAGACAATGGATTACCCATTGCTGTACCTTCCCGCTGTTCAAAAAAGTTGTTATTAAATTGAAAACAATTTTGTTTCATATATTAACGATGTAAGCTCAATATATTCAATCGCAGTTTTGTTGTCGTGACCATTTGCGTTCAGTAATTCCTTCAAATAGCCTAAAGTATGTGGAATTGGGACACTTGGGAACAACGAAGATACATCAAAGGAGACCAAAATTTCACCTTCATGCAATGTTATATCTTTAATTCTGTTAATGAATTCAATATTATTTTTAACTGAGACAGAAGGTTCATGATCAGGTAAATTTTCGAATTCCCTTGATAACCATTTTGCCAAATTATAAGTCGGAGAACCTACAGCCGAAACAATTGGGCGCATAGACTTGTCCGATTTATGAATTTTTGGCAAAGCATACAATTTTGCCCAACTCTGGTAGCGCTTTGCTAGCCAAGTGCACAAAATGAAAATGACGCATTTCCGCAGGAAAATTTTTGTATATTTGTACTACTAACGCCTTCTAGAACGCATATATAAAGTCATAACAGATTTCAGCTAAACGAAAGTTGAGTCATTTTTACTCCCATTGCCTCGGCTGTATGTCTCATATAGTCAAACTACACTTTTTACTCCTAATAATACAATATACTTTGTTTTAAGATTTTTTTTAGAATCCTGTTCAAAAGTAAACAGAATTTCCAGTGTACCTACGTCACTGTCATATCGATATCCTACAAGAATGCCTTCTGGTGACTCCCAAAAGGGATTAACTAGTACTAAAAACCTCCCAAGTTAAACGATATCTTCGGTGCAACGCTACTTCAAAGGAGCCAGAAGAAGCAAACTGAACAACCAAGAGGGAAAAAAGACAACTATTTAGGTAAACCATTTAGTTTCAGGTATTACAGATATAGAACACCTGTAGCGCTGGTGTCTGTTACAGGAAGATCAAATAAAATACATTTTTAGGGGTGGAGTCAGTTTCAAAATTCACTTAAAAGGTTGTTATACCCTCCAACAATAGAGGATTCTTAATGAATGTTTGTGTAAGGAGATTAAAGTAGTGATTTATGGTTAAATTTTTGCAGTGGCAGTAGACATTATGTTTTCCATTTACTAGATTTCTCAAAATTCGGATTACATTTTGATTAGTGCTATAAAGTTGTACCTAAAATTTTATACAGGGTTGTTCACAACAAACGACACGGATTATTGTAGCTAAACGATTAGATTTTTACAAATTGTAAGTTTTGGGTTCGTTGAAGGACTATTAGTGCTAAATTTAAAAATAATTTTACAAGACAGAGAGTATCCTAAATAAGTTTAAAAATATTATAGTTGTATTTTTTTAAATGGAACACCCTGTATATTATTCTATTTTTAGATTCTACGATTGAAATAAAGGTAAATTTGATTAAGGTTTATCACACTTAAACCTTACCGTTTTTGAAATATTTTCAATTTTGTGAAAAGTCTTCATTTCTCCAAGGGTATCAAAGTTTTTAATGATTTTTTTTAATGAAGCACGCTTCTTTTGAGCAAGACCCACAAGTGTTCGATATGATTTAGATCTGGTAAACATGCAGGCCAGTCCAAAATTATAACACCTGCCTTTCAAGACATTCTCTAGCCACTGGGGAGTTGCATTATCGCGCACAAAGTTCTAATTATCCCCAATTGCAGCTCTCCAAAGCCTAACGATTGGTTCTAGCACTAAATCAACATACCTCCGATCCGTTAAAGTTTGTTGAAGTGTTGAATGGAGTTTTTGCTCCCGGCATAATACCTCCCCTAACAATACAGTTCCTTCTTTATATCTTGATACAGATTTGGCAGTCTAAAGTCTCGCTCGTCTTCCTGGAGCTCTGAGAACCCTAATCCTGGTCTCGTCCAAAAAAAGAACATTTTGCCAATTCTGAATTGTCCAGTTTTGATGTTGAAAGCACCAATTTAGCCGGTCAATTTTATTTTGTACAATATTTATATATCCCTCTCCTACTGTACAGGGTGGGTCAAATTCGATGCTTTTAAATGGAAACACCCTTTTCTATAGGAGATAGACGAAAACTAATATCGGTGTCTGGAGCTCAATTTTCATCAAAAACATGATGGTGAAAACCGCACATCAATATCTGTTACCGTTTCGGAGTTACGGGGTGTTTTTCAAAAATGTGCATTTTTAACAAATCGCTGTAACTTTTTTGCTATGGAAAATTTTGTATTTCTATGAAAACATTTCCAAAGCAACTTTTTACGTAGAATTTAATGGTTTAAGTATTATTTTTTTAAAATTAATAATTTAAGAGTTATCAACAGAATAATTGATTTTTTATTTGGGACACCCTCTATATCTTTAATTAACTGAAAAGAATTTAAAATTACCTTTCCAAAAATATAGCACACTTGATATTTTGTTATAATCTCCTTCGAAATACAGAATTTTTAAAAGTTTGTCACTTTTAACTAGTAGGCTTTGGACCCCTTATTGATGATATGCCCTTAATGGAACTCGAAACCATATTTTTCCAGCAAGACGACGCACCGCCTCTGAACATTGAAGTTATCAGCAAATTTTTGCAGCCAATTTCAAGAATAATTGAACAGCTAACCAAGATCCCAGCCGTTGTGCCCATGGATCTAATCCTATGGATATATTTGCGGAAGAATAAAGGTTCTTTATTCTTCCATATAATCAAAACAAGAATTAGAGATACTTAGCAGTTATGAGAGGGTATCTTTCATCCCCACTGAGTTAATGAATTCCGCGAGAAATGTTCAAAAACTGCCCCGTCTGTCCATAACAGAAAACGGCCGATATGTCGAACACCTGTAGCAAAATCTCATGTCTTGGTTTGCTATTTATTTGTATTGTTATTAGATATAGTTTAAATGTGTTGATGTTGGTTAAATATATTTTAAATTGTTATAAAATTCTGCATCTCTCATAGCAAATATTATTTTCGTTTTAATTGATGCTCACAGCTAGATTTTTTTGCATTACAGCCGGTACCGTTCAAAGCCTACTTATTTAAAGCGGGCGAATTTTTATATACTCTATATCTCGAAGAGGAATCGAGCAAAATATCAAGTGTGTTACATTTTTGGAAAGGTAATTTTAAATTATTTTCAATAAATTAAAAATATACAGGGTGTCCCATATAAAAAATCAAATTTTCTGTTGATAATTCTTAAATTATTAATTTTAAAAAAATTATACTTAAACCATGAAATTCTACGTAAAAAGGTACTTTGGAAATGTTTTCATAAAAATACAAAATTTTCCATAGCAAAAAAGGTCCAGCGATTTATTAAAAAAGCATATTTTTGAAAAACACCCCGTAACTCCGAAACAGTAACAGATATCGATATGCGGTTTTCACCATCTTGTTTTTGATAAAAATTGAGCTCTAGACACCGATATCAGTTTTTGTCTATCTCCTATAGAAAAGGGTGTTTCCATTTAAAAGCGTCGAATTTGACCCACCCTGTACAACCCTCGAGCACGAAACCTTTTTCTTATGGTTCCATCTGAAACGTTCACACCTGTAGCTGCCAGAAGTTGTCTTTGTAGCTTTGGATGAGAAACACTGGGACTTCTTCTAGCAACTTGGCACACAAAGCGGTCTTGTTGTTCAGTTGTGACTCTTTGACGACTTTGTCTGGACCTGTACTGGAGAGTTCCTAGTTCCAAGTAGGTACATTGCATAATATTTTCGATACAACACCCTGGGATATTTTCGATACAACACCTTTTCGATACAACAACCACAAAATTCACGAGAAAATAAATCGCAGCAGTCGTTTATTCTTTATTATCATGTTTATTTACAATAAAACGCTTTATCTTAAAGTTGTATACCTACTAATATTCCATACAAGAGTGATTCCATACAAGTTTGGTTGTGTGCATGTCCAGCGTTTTAAAAATCCAACCACGTTATTTAAAATCCAATAAATAAAGTTACGTGACTGATAATGACCATAAAATGTTCGAAAAATGCTGTATAACATCGCTTCTAGACCCTATTTCCCGGTAAAAACAATGGGGGATCCCCGATTATTTTTCTCCATCCCTATCTATTTTACCTTCTAATGTCTTCATTCTTTTAGTTCATCGAAATCAGTATACTTATATCTACGTGAAAATATACAGGGAGACTCCTAAATAATTCGATTTTTTTTAGTGATTCTCTTTTTTACTTTTAAACGGACTTTTTTTTACTTTATTCGATAGAAAATGACACTCTGAATATTCAATATGTCAACTTTTGACATTTTCGCATATATGGTTTATTTGAAATTGTAACATACGGTTCATAACGACAATTTGACTCGAAATACCAAGTTTGTGGTACCAAATTATTCGTAAAAAACTGCTTTTTTCAAATATGCTAATGAGCTACCCTACCGATTATTTTTAAGCGAAAATGTCAAAAGTTGGAGTGTCATTTGCTATCGAATAAAGTATAAAAATACCGAGGGTGCCATTTAAAAATCAAAAGTTGTAGTAATTTCCGGTGAAACAGGAAGTGACCGAAAACAATTGAATACGTCAATCAGTCCTAATTTATGTCATATACTAACTTACCAAATCTCGTTTTTTTTTTATCTGAAAAAATTTAAAATTTTGCCACTTTTGAAAAACCCGGTATCAATCTGTACTTTTTTGAACGCCGTGTATATAGTTCTCGTTTATCTTGTCACACTATCTAGGTCCTAAATGCCTAAACACCATCGAAAAATAACCAAGAACAAGAACTTAATATGCCAACCGAGAACCATCAGATAACATCTGGGAATGATGGCGTTTTTTTCTATTTTTTTTTCTCTTTAATTTATTTAGGGGAAAATGTGTATAATTTTGTTTGTTGGCTATAAATTTTCTGCTGATGCTTGAGATTCCCTGATACGATAGAATTGTGTAACTCTGTTCCAGGAATATTAACACATTTTATATTGATTAATTTAGTACTGACTATTTATACTAATATAATCTATACTAATACAGGGTCGTTCACCACATACGACACGGAGTATTGTAGCTAAACGATGAGATTTTTACAAATTGTAAGTTTTGGGTTCGATGAAGGACTATTAGAGGTACAATTTAAAAATAATTTTACAAGATACAGAGTGTCCCAAATAAGTAAAAAATATCAAAGTTGAATTTTTTTAAATAAAACACCCTGTATATTATTACATTTTTAGTTTCTACGATTAAAATAAAGGTAAATTTGATTAAGATTTATTATACTTAAACCTTACCGTTTTTGAAATATTTTCAATTTTGTGAAATTGCAGTAAAAATTTTAAGGCTTCATTTCTTCAAGGGTATCAAAGTTTTTAATACTAAATATTTACTGAAGTTTATTTACTGATCAGTTATTGTGTTGCAATAATAAAAATAATAGTACCTTATACAGAGAATAATTATTAGCTTCAAACGGCAATAACTTGTTTAATTTAAATGGAACACCCTGTATATTTTACGAGAATCAGATGCACAATTTAATTGTCTATCAAATTATATTATACCATTTTTTACCTATCTCTTTAAGTTTCCGTAGAAAATGCATTTTCTTGTAATTTAGAACTTATTTATCAATATACCCATGGACTATTGACATTTTAGATTATTTTTAAAGATGTACCAAATTTTTAAAGAGTACAGATACTAATATTGTCGATATAATTCGCTTATTTCATTAAAAATAAAAAAACTGTTTAAATATTTGTTAAAGAGGACCAATTAATATGATTCCAGTATTCAAACTACATTAACTGACTGTTTGCGTTGATTAATAATAATTGCTCCAAATACTAAAAAACTGAATTTTGTATGGGCATTAGACAGTGTGATAAAAAGTAACACCTTAAAAATGATATTTCATTTTTTAATAAATGCTTATTTATAACAACAGAGACTTTAATTTGATAACTTATTATTATATTGATTTCTGACTCAAATCCACATTTATTTATAATAATTTATTAACGAACACAATTAAGTATGTAATTAATTAGTATATGGGCGGAAATAATGGTGTTATATTTAATTAATGATATACTCTTTTATAAAGATTTAAATAGTTTTCTTTTTGCATACAAATGGGCTAGTAATATTATCGTTTTGCTAAAAACGATAATATTACTAGTCTGTACATTTTGTACATTTGTTGCTTTAAAAACAATCTAAAATGTCAATATTCCATGGATATATTGATAAATGAGGTATAAATTATAAGAAAATGCATTTTCTACGAAAACTTGAAGGGATAGGTAAAAAATGTACAATTTGATAGACAATTTAATTGTGCATCTAATTCTCCTAAAATATACAGGGCATTCTATTTAAATTAAAGAAGTTATTGCCGTTTGAAGCTAATAATTATTTAAAATAAATTTTTAGACACTCTGTATAAGGTAGTATTATTTTTATTATCGCAACACAATAACTGATCAATAAATAAACTTCATTAAATATTTAGTATTAAAAACATTGATACCCTTGGAGAAATGAAGCTTTAAAATTTTTACTGCAATTTCACAAAATTGAAAATATATTTCAAAACGGTAAGGTTTAAGTATAATAAACCTTAATCAAATTTACCTTTATTTTAATCGTAGAAACTAAAAATGTAATAATATACAGAGTGTTCCATTTAAAAAAATACAACTTTGATATTTTTTATTTGTTTGGGACACTCTGTATCTTGTAAAAATATTTTTAAATTGTAGCTCTAATAGTCCTTCAACGAACCCCAAACTTACAATTTGTAAAAATCTCATCGTTTAGCTACAATACTCCGTGTCGTATGTGGTGAACAACCCTGTATATAAAATCCTTAAGTGACTGACTCACTGATTAATCACGATCCTGCTCAAACCACTCAACGTAAGAAGCTCAATTTTGGCATACAGGTTGATTCCGAAATTCCAGTTCCAAGGGGGTGAAAATTTTTAATAAAAAAAACGGCCAAGTTTCCGAAAAAACGCTTAAACACGTATATTTTATTTTGTTTTTTACATATTTTAAGGTTTTTTAAAAATGTATACAGGGGATTGACTTTAGGGTGTAGAGGTTCGATAAGAAGGGATTTTTTGAAACTGGAATTCTAAGGGGGTGAAACCACCCCTCAAATATTAGAATATTTTTTTGTTTAAAAACCGGTGAGTTTTTCGGATAAAACTCTTAAACACGTACATTTTATTTTGTTGTTTTACATATTTTGAAAATTTTTAAAAAATATGACCATTGAGTAATCACGATTCTGCTTAAACTGCTTGACGTTTAAAGCTGATTTTTGCCAAACGGATTGACTGTGGGGTGTAGAGGATCGATAAGGGGTTTCTCGATTGTTTTTTCTCATGCTGACATAAATGTGAGAAAATTTTATCCAGTTTGTATGTTAATGGAAATTCTTGCTTTGCTTTATCATCACAATTTCAAATGATTAATTCGACGCGAACGAAGTCGCGCGTAGGTACACGCTAGTAAGAAATAAAATCTCTTTCAATATACAGCTTTATCTACTTGATCCGATACCATTTGATCTAAACCTCACCTAATTGTGCCACAATAGCCACACTAATAACCCCCATCAGTTTGGCCACAACGGTCTCCCTGTACCTCCTTCCAGTTCCTCTGGGGTCATTTTCCTGTTTATTTTAAAGTGTTGCGGCGGGTTATTTGGCAAATTGGGACCCGCGGGGCTCCGAATTTGTAACTAAACTACGCATTAGCGAACGATCGACGCGGCCCTAATGTCTATAATCGGAGCTGTGGGGCTCGATTCGTGATGTTTGAATATGCTGACGCTGCAGAGAGTTGCGAGGAGAAATTGGCAAGAAAAAGAGGTAAAAAATGGTATAAAAGACCTGTACAGGGACGGAGCGGGATAATTAATTAGAGAAAATAATCAAGAAGATGAAAAAAATTGCAACTTCTTGCTAACAGCTATTCTATTGAAGGATTTGGGGGACATGTTTGAAAAAGTGTAGTTTGGAATGTTCAAAAAGTAATAAATTAATAAATTATTTGATTCGCTTTCACAAAATTGATTACGATTGATTAAATTTACGACATTTACCGATGAGTACGATACAGCCACTGGCAAGCAATGTTGGTAAATGAAAATCGGTTTAAAAATGACATTTAATACAAAATGTGTTGTATTCCTCTTTTTCTTGCACAAATTTATATTGTTTGACTAACTTTAGTGAATATTATGTCATTGTGCTGTGATAGATTGCATGTTTTTGTATCAAAATAAAAACTCTAAATCACCACAATACACCAAAACACTTTTACTTTTACACTGGACGCGCGTTTCGCTAACCATGTTAGCATCATCAGCAGATGATTATAAACTAAAGTACAATCTACAAGTTGAGCGTTTATATACTCGCCCAGTGGGCACCGAGTGGGCGTGGCAAAATCTAGCCAACCGAGTCAGAGCCAACTGAGCGTAACAGTTAGATTTCCGCCACTAGAGTAGTAGGAACAAAGAACTTGAAGGAATTGGACGGTTGTCTCTGTTCATACTATCTTTACATTTATTAATTCTGATGCTTTCATATGCATCTAATTGCCTGTAATTTGATTAATTTTAAATTATTAATTTTATTAATTTTAAATTATTAAGATCTATACAATGTTCTTTATCAACAATATGTTCGGCAACGCAAGATTTATCCGGTCTACCATATCTTATCTGAGCTAAATGTTCTTGTATTATTTATAAGCCCTATATGTCCTGTTTTATTTGAAAAAAATGCTTCGAGTCACCGAGAATAGATTTAATAATAATTTTGTCCCTTGGCTTTGTGTATTATATAATGTGAATTGTAAGATGTTTCTATTTGAATAGGTCATTAAAGTTGAGATTAAAGTTATACCAAATTATATTCACGGTAACTATATGTTTTTTTATATAATACATTATTTATTTATAATTTATAACCTTTTTTATAATTACTTATAACTGATTGTATAAATTCTGATAACTTTTATATATACTTGTATAGTGTTGAATGTGTTATATGTAATTTTATTAACAATGTTATAATAAAATAATCAAGCTACAAATTTTTCGTGTTTTATTCTAATTTCAGGGAGAATTTCAACCTAGATTATTAATTTATTTGTATCAAAATACATTATTTTTATTTTGTAAAATGTTTTGTTACAAATAAGTTCCTAATCTAGATTGAAATTACCAAATATAAGTAAAAAAACTTATGAACTGGCAGTAAAGGTCCATTTAAAAATATGGCGCTAACTTTTAGTTCTGCCAGTAGCCCGCTTGGATCGCGGCGAGCGCGTTTCCAGGCTTTAACATAGGAGTTTTCATTTCTTTCAGCTAGTTATTCTATGCTCTGCTGTTTATATTTTTTGTAATGCAGCTTGCTTACGAAGTTGATTTAAATATATACTTACTAATTGTATTGTAATCAATAAAAAAAAACAAACGTACAGTTAGAGAGGTAGAAAATGCCTTAGTCAGCAAAATGCCGGACTGGAAATCAATTATTTAAATTGTTAATGCTTCCGTTGATATGCATCTGGTCCTTCTTCTTCTTAATCAGGCCTATATCGCTTCTCCTCTCGTTTACCTTTGTTGTGGGCTACTGCCCGTCTCCGCTAGTGGACCATCCCATTAATCTACCATTGCGCTGACTAACTCGCAATTCATAACTTATATTTCGGCCTCAGAGTATCAAAAAACTTCAGACCAAAATTATTATCGATTGTCTTTCCGTGTTTGACGCCGTTTTTTTTTATCATACGGTATTAAAAGGTATAGCCGGATTATTATATGGTGTCGAATCAAAATTATTCACCTAAATAATTTTTAGCTCTTTAACTCAAACGGTCTTCGTGATTTTCAAAAAAAACCTGTTTTTTCAATTTTATTTTTATATTTATAGTAAAATTCAAAATTAATTAATGATGATTTTTTCTAATTCTTAAGTGTCTAAGACATGAAAAATTGGCGCCGGGAGGCACGTATAGCTGCCCATACTAAAATATGTTAATAAAAAGTTGTAGGCAGTTCTTTTAGTTTCAATTATCTCAAAAACTGCGACTTTGACTGATTTTGGTGTTATTACAAATTTTGTTGCAAATATTATTCCTAATCTTAAATTGAAAACCGCGTTTCACTAGCTACTCTAATTTTGGAGTTACGATTTTTAAAAAATTTTAACCCCCTCTCATACCCACTATCCATTTCCCATATTAATCCGGCTACACCCATATAAAAAAATCTAATTTTATTTAACAGTAGATATAGAATGTTATAACCAAAGAAAATGTCAGAATATATTTTGCTAAAAAAATGGTGGACATCTTTTAAAGACCCCAAATTTAGATAAAATCAGTCTTAAATATCCCTCAAATCATCCTATTAAATTAAGCGAAAAAAAAATGAACAAACAAAGGGTCATCAATAACGTTTATTGCCAGAAAACATACCAAAAATATCAACCAAAGCCTTGTCATCCCAAGCCAAATTACAGGTAAAGAATTCCATGTAAAACCCTCCCCGAATTGTAGATAACACGAGAAAAAGAACGAGATTGAAGCACAAAACATAAAACAGAGACTTAGGGATGTGCAAATCTAAAGAAATATCGATATCTGTGCTCTGGAGACTGCCTTGGTCTGGAAATACCCAACTGTATAGACCTTAATGCAGTAAAACTCTGGATCAGGGAAAAGCAGACTGTGCATTGGAGAAACAGAAACGACATACAGGCGAGCTACAAAAAGCCATTTTTACTCTGAATAGAACATGCTATTTTTTTTCAAACGCCACAAATAATTTTTTAAATGATTTTAAACGTTCTAAAAAATATAAAAAGACTTATAAAGTAATACCTTGTATATAATTAATTAAACAGGGTGGTCGGAACGGTATTCCGGAAACTTTAGCAGCATATTCTATAAATAAAAATAAGTAAAAAAGTTCTTGTAAATGTATGTCCTAAAATGCTTACTTCCAGGGATACAGGGTGTAGAAGTTTCATTTTTATTTCGATTTTTTCTAAATAATTTCTGAAGTAACGTCAATATTTGGATAAAAATTGGTGTCTGGGAGTTTTTTTACATGAAAAATTTGATTTTGATGTCAATATGACTCCTACTGGTAGAGGGCGCCACCTACATATTTTTTAACTGGTTTGAAGAGTAATAACTTTTCGTCTGTACCTGTATAAAACCGCTGAGTCAAAAAATATACATTTACGACATTTTTAACCTAAAAAATGTTTCTTGGTAAAAATCGCTACAAGCAACCGTTCTCAAGATATTTAGAATGGAAATAGTCAATGCATGTCATTATTGACAAAAATAAACACGTTGGGTATAGTCTATAAAATGAATAACTTTGAATTTTGACCGTTATTTTTTACCAACATGGCAAATATAAAATCCCTCTATCCAAAAAGTTACTGATATTCTTTAAAATGAGTGCCGGAACGAATCAGATAGGTAACTCTTTTTACTTTCGTGAAATAGAAAAGGAAAATAACAAAACAAGTGACAGTTCAATGCGAAACTTATGCGAAATGTCATAATTGACAAAAGTAAAATGTCATCAGCCCTTTCACATTTCTAAATATCAGACCAATGCCGGCTCTAATAGAACAGCCTCGGAGCGAGATTTATGACGTCACGCTGGTTAGATACAACGGATTAATAAATATGTTGTAGAATACATGGAAAACATAATTATTCCTCGTATTTTTGGTTTGTACTTTAAAACTGATATAGTTTACATGAAATATACATAATATACAGTTAATAAATACAATATATATATATACCTATTTATAGTAATAAATACTTTGGCAAATAAACTATGAACCATACAAATGCAGCAAATATTTTACAATATAGCTACAAATAATGAATAGGTAGATAAGATAATGGGTAAAATGTAAAATATATTTTAGATTTTGGGGTTTGAAAATCGATCTAATTTAATAAAAAACATTCAATATCTACTAATTGTGATGTATTATTATTTGCATTCACAATATTTATATGTATATTTTGCAAGCATTAATGTTCGAAAATTATATTTGCAAATAATACAATATCATAGAAAAAAGGCGTCAGCGATGGCTATGAAATAAAGATCGCTGTCATTTTATATGTAAAATTATTCTAAAATTTTTGATTTTCTTGGGATTTAGGTTCGGGAAAAACACTGATTAAATTTTCATTTGGTTTTTCATTATGTTTTTTTGGTTTAAAAAAACGTTATAGCCTAAAATATATAAAATAAATAAAAAAAATAAACGTTTATAGCCTTCATCAGTGTTGTGTCATATGAAAAAAATAGTGTCGAATATAATCCAAAAATTACATATACGAGGAATAATAATTATGTTTTCCATGTATTCTATAACATAATTAATCCGTAGTATCTAACTAGGGTGACGTCATACATCCCGCTCAGAGACGGCATTGCATCAGCATGGCCGCAAGTTGCTAACCTAATAAAATTTACACTAGAAAAGCCCGCGGGAACTGTCAAATTCAAAGTTATTCGTTTCACAGACTATAGTTATAGTTATTTGACTGAAACAGCGGCGTGCGGTCCATGGAAGCGGGGGAAGCACCGCTTCCCTAAACTTTTTAAAGATAAAAAAAATAAATAGTTAAACGTTAATAATACTGTTATTTTATAACAAAAGATTAATTTAATTTGTTAACATTATTTATTTGAAACCTTACATAAACGTATCTAGTAAATTTAATTAGGCTTTTACTGCATGGATGCGCGCCTGGGAATCGCCGCTGGTCGCCTATCCCTCATTCATGTAGGTGCTATTGACCTCGAACGCAAAGGCGGAAAATCGCGCACTGTTGCTAGCCAGGGCAGCGATCTTTCGGCCGCCTTCCTCGACTTTTAATTTATCGGGACGGGTTCGCTTGCGATTTTATAGGTAATATTATAATAAATTAAATCCAAAATTTTATTATGATGTTATAGACAAATTTGCAATGGCTGATAGACGAATAGACCTCAAATACAAATAGGTGCCTATCGCGCGTCAAGTGCTTCGGAAAATTAATTTAAAATATCGTATTTTAACTATTATAACTTTGTGTATTTTTGTTTGTTGGACAATTTTCGATAGAATTTTAATCGAATAATGGAATTGGCCTCGGAATTTCCAAAGGTAAGTTTTTTAAGAAAACGTAAAAGTAATGTCTCGAAATAGGGTTTTTTACCGATTCGCTTCCCCGCCTATAATTGTCACCGCACGCCGCTGCACTGAAATGATAAATTTGGAAACTTTTTATTTTTTTTAAATTAAACATAAATTTTCCTTCGAAAAAATGATGATAAAACAGTTTTTGATGAACTCTTGACTTGATTTTAGTCTAATAACTATAAACGTTAATGATGTATTGATAATTTGAATTCCAAATATCTCGAGAACCATTACTCCTAGCAATTTTTACCAAGAGACCTTTTTTACGTAAAAAATGTCGTAAATATATATTTTTTACTCAGTAGTTTTATACAGGTACGCACGAAATGTTATTACTCTTGAAACCAGATAAAAAAATTTTAGGTGGCTCCCTCTACAGCTAGGAGCCATATTGACATCAAAATCAAATTTCTCATGCCAAAAAACTCCCAGACACCAATTTTCATCCAAATATTGACGTTACTTTTGAAATTATTTGGAAAAAATCAAAATAAAAATGAAACTTCAACACCCTGTATCTCCGAAACTAAGCATTTTAGGACATATACTTATACGAACTTTTTTACTTATTTTTACCTGCAGAATATTCTGCAAAAGCTTCCGGAATACAGTTCGGACCACCCTGTATATCGAGAAACTATGGTTACGCTCGTTGAATTTGACACTTTGTGTCAGTTTAATAATATTTACGTACAAAGAATATACCTAGCTAGAAAAAGAATGGACTCTGCCATACTGAAAAATGGTCCTACAGAAGTGGCGCTATCTATTGAGTAGGGCTTGTTTTAAATGGATCGAAGCGCTGGCTTTTTAAATGAGCGTATTTATTGAATTTTACTCTAAAATAATTAAATTTGATCATTAAATCTTATTTTTTACACAAATTCAACAATACTAATAACAAGTATCGTTGTGATGTATAAAAAATAAGATTTAACAGTACAACTTATATAATTATTAAATAAAATTAAAGCCAAACGTGTAAATATTATTTATTATTTAAAGTTTTTATTTATAAGTCAAATATTTAAACATCGTTTATTATAATAAAACAAGACCAACGTTATACGCCCAAAGTATTGTAAATGGAGTAAATATAAATAGGTACCTAAATGATGGCAAAAATAAAAGACTTACATTATATTTTTAGGGCCACAAACAAAAGGAATTGTTTAATTAAAACACATACCTATAACAAAAATTATAGTTTGAAAAACGTTTTGATTTTGATAATCATTTGATAATATTATGATTGGCGCTATGACAACGACAATATTTTTCTAGAATTTGACAATAATATGACAATGGCCGTTGGAAACTATGGAAACTACAAAAAGATTCTGATTTAACGCCATCTGGCAATAACTAGTAGCAACTTCTTAACTTAAAAATTAATTGCACTACCACCTACCGCCTGAGGCTGGAACTATTTTATTTGAAATTTCCGTGGAAACGGTGGAACCGCTTTTGCTATTTCACTTTCCCGCCCCTGTTTACGTACTTTTGTGCTTAGGCGTAAAAGTGCTTTACTTTCATGCCTAGGAAGGTGCCTAGGCGTTAAAATGACTTTTTTATATTGTCAGTCGCATAGCAAAAATTAATACTTGACTGTGACGACGTTAGAAAAAAATAAACTTATAGTTTCTTTCAGAAATTTCCAAAAACCTTTATAGAAGCCCTATATATAACTGTTGAACATTAACAAATACAAATTGATGAAAAAAAATATCGATATATTTTTCTTGAATATCGATATTTTCGAACATCCCCACTGATAAGCATCTCTTAGCCATGGAACATTAACGAGGGGGAAGTATTCGTTTAAATTAAAATGCCGCGTCCCGAAGAGGCCACAGAGATATAATTGATTGTCGAAACAAAAACTACAGCCGCGGCCGGCCGCGATGGTATCGCGGCAACCGCGATCGCTTTATAGAGCCATCGATTATCGCCGGGTGTCAAATCTAGAGGGCGGGCATGCGGAAAAACAAACAGAGGAGCTGCGGAAAGATGGCGGCTCGATCATGCATAGGGAAAAGTCATGGGCGCGGTTTTTTCTTCTTCAAGTTGGTTAATTATTTCTGTAATTGTACAAATTGGGGTTCATATCTTGACGAATTATGAAAAAAGATGTTTTATTTGATACCATATGGATAAAAAACAGTGTGTGTACTATGTATTTGAAGTAAAACTTACTAACAGTTTTATCCAGTAAAATTATATCGCAGTATAGAGAGTGAAAAAAAAACTAAGGGCAAGCTGATTTTTTCAGAGTTTGTCAGCGACTGTTTTCTGAGTGTAAATCGGAAATTTTCCCCAAAAACAAAATCGGAAATTTTCCCCTTGCGGTTTTTGACCAATAGGGGTGGTTTATTTTAAACTGTACTACAACAAAATAATTAGACGCAAATTGTACATAAAAACATTCTCTTATAAGTTCGCCTAATGATTTTTTTTATAAGTTTATTATTTCTTTTGGGTGGTTTTCAAAAAGTTTGTTTTACAGCAAATTGACCCGTATGAAAGTTGTTCATAATAAATGGATAATCAACTTTTCCTCATGAATTTTTTTTGTAGCTTGATTATTTTTGGAGATAGCGTCCAGTTCATGAACAAATTATGGTGTTGCATCGTCGGACGGGACATAGGAAATCCCATGTAAATTTTAATGGGGTTAATTAATGGCTTCCCTAATTATTTTAGAGAATATATTAGGTTAGGCTATTTAGGTTTATTGAAGAGCACTAAAACCCACATTCAAAAGAATAACTATAGATATTTTTGATTAGCTCGTTTACGAGTTATCGCCGATTTCTTTTTAAATATTTCTCCTTTCTTATGGCCCTGTATTTACTTATGAGCACCAGTCAAGGTAAAAGATAACTGTCAAATAAAGTTGCCATTTCAGAAATTTACCTATTTATTATTATTGAAAACTCATTCCTACATCGGAAATCTTAAATATGTATTTATTAAATACTAATTAGTATGAATTAAAGTAAAATAATGTAATCAATTACAAGGTTAATTATAGTATTATTACAATATTCAATAACTTATTAATTTAGGTACAATTAAATTGTTAGAACTTTAGGATTTAAGAAGATGTTCAAATATTCCTCCATCGACTGCTAGACAATAACACAGGCGATCATAAAATTCTCTTCTTACATTCGCTAGTTGGTAAACTGAAATTCTATTGCATTCGGCAGAAATAGCATTTTTAACTCGTCTAGATTTGGGTATTTTTTATCCTTGTATATCCTGTTTTTTAAATGGCCCGGAGAAAGAAATCATTTTGCGAAATATAAGGAGACCTTGCTGGCCAATTTACTGTATGATTTAGGCCAATAACGTTTCCGTTAAAACTATTGTCTAAATATTCCCGAACAGCCAGGGTATTATGTGCCGGGCAGCCATCCATTTGGTACCAAACTTCCTGATTTTCCCTAGCGGCATCATGTAAAGCAGGTAAAATATGATTTTCGAGTAGTTCCAAATAATATTCTGCATTTAAATTTCCCTGCTCCAAACATTTACTTTCTGTGGATATGGCGTCCTTGTTTCGACAAACCTGTGTTGGTTTTCTTAGTTCCAATATCGATAATTTCGAACATTGGGTTCATTATTTAAGGTAAACGTGCATTCGTCAGTGAAACATATGTTTTTTAAAAATTCCCTATCCGTGTTTGCTCTTTCCATCATATCAAAACAAAACGCCTGCCGCCGTATTTCGTCCCCATCTCGTAGCTCTTGGTGCTTTTCATATTTGAAGGAATAGTATTTATGTCGTTTCAAAATTCGAAACGCTGTAGTGTGATCTATTCCTATTTCATCCTCAAGTTTCCTTGTGCTGATCTTTCCATCGTTCTCTTCCACGCACAATAAAACTTCCAAGTCGGTATCATTTCTTGCATCTTCTCTTTGTTCCTGCCTTGCTTCACATCTGCAGTTATTTATTAGGGTACCTTTGGTCTCAAATCTCTGGATATTCCTTGCGATTGTAGATTTTCCAGGTATCGGTCTATTCGGATACAGAGCAGCAAACATGTCCGACACCTTTTGATAACTATTTCCTTGATAATACCATTTAATCATCAATACTTTTTCTTCGGTATTGTAATTCATGGCTAATATTTTCGATGTAGGTATGAGTTTTTAATAATAATAATAAAGCACTAAATAGATAAATTTCTGAAATGACAACTTCATTTGACAGTTATCTTTTACCTTGACTGGTGCTCATAAGTAAATATAGGGCCATAAGAAAGGAGAAATATTTAAACAGAAATCGGCAATAACTCGTAAACGAGCTAATCAAAAATATCTAAAGTTATTCTTTTGAATGTGGGTTTTAGTGTTCTTCAATAAACCTAAATAGAATTATTCTCTAAAATAATTAGGGAAGCCAATAATTGACCCCATTAAAATTTACATGGGATTTCCTATGTCCCGCTCAACGATGCAACACCCGGTATGAACAGAAATAAGTCAATTTTGAGCTAAATTGTACAAATTTATTATACACAATACATGGTATCATACAAATAAAAGAAAATAAAATTCAATACAAAATATAAAATACAGTTAAATGCTTATTATTTTTCTTACATCAACATATTGCTTTCTGGCTGATTAAAATAAAAAGAAAATGCATTTATTTTATTAAACAATTTCGTTTCTTAGTTTGCCAATTCCTTCAATTTCACTCTCTAGAACGTCTCCACTTTTAAGAAATTCTGGAGGATTTCTGTGCATCCCAACACCAGAGGGCGTGCCAGTCAATATAATGTCACCTGGATATAGTGTCACTATTCTGAAAAAAAAGATACCTATAGTCTTTGAATAAAAAAATTAAGGAAGGAGAATATCAAAAAACGGGGACCAAAAATGGCCGACTTAAATTCCGGTTTGGCAGTGCCGCTCTAATTTTATTCAAAATGTGTAAAAATGTATGATGTTGGGTAGACTCAATAATTTGTTGTTTTATTTTACGTTGTCAATAAATGTTGGTAGGGTAAGGTTGTTAATAAAATTGTCATAAAAATAAACAATTTTAATAAAAATAGATAAGTTATAATAATAATTAAATAAAAACACAAACATCCGATACGCTACTGAAGCAGGTAAATCAAATTGACGTATCTAAATTCTTTCACATCTAGTCTTTGACAAGTAATAAATAAAAGCAAAGATGCAAGAAAAAATATATGATTAGTCAATTTTAAGTGAATTTCATAAATGATCGGTTTACTACAACTATGTATATTATACAGGGTGTCATTGAAATGGTGTAAAAAAAATCGGGGGGTGATAGTACTCCTAAAATTAATTAAAAAAAGTTCCTATAAGTATAGGGCGGAAAAAGCATATTAAGGGAGTTAGGGGCACTGAAAGGGTGAATTTAAAAAACGGTTGTTTTGAAATTGTAGCCTTAAAAAACGAGATAAAATTTTGAAAAAAAATCCTCTGCCATTAATTTTGACCCTAAATCGAATGGTGATACTGACACATTATTTGGAAAAGCGGAAAGGGTAGTTTTTGCAAGGGTAGGGGGTTGTTTCGTGAATAACTTTTTTGAGGTTATTTTTTTTGCAACCTGGGTTCATTTTTTGAAAACTACATAGTTTTTCCTACAAAAATGGTACTCTTGTTGCACATCGCCCAGAGCGATGGTTTTCGAGAAAATTGGCAAAGAGTTTGCTCTGATGGGTTGCTAACTGGTTAATCAATATAAATTTATGAAAGTTATGGAGGTTCAAAAGTCACCATTTCCAATTAATTGGAAAATCATAAATTTCATGATATTTAAAACATCTTATTGCTTTAAAAACGAAATAAACTTTGTGGTTTTAAAAAAATTTGGTTTACTCAGAATACTGAAGAACAACTACGGCAACGCATTATTGACTGTTCCAATAAAATTCGGACAACCCCAAGGATATTCCACAGGGTACGCAGATGGTGGGGAAGAAGATTAGATGTCTGCATTGAAATGAATGGTGGTCACTTTGAACATTTACTATAGTCTATAAAATGAATAACTTTGAATTTTGACCGTTATTTTTTACCAACATGGCAAATATAAAATCCCTCTAATGTAGTAGTTTAGGCTTTCGCGGCCATCGTTTGAAGAATTTTGGTTTTTCGGGTTATTAGGCCGTCGTCGGTTAGAATTGCTTCCTAACGTTTCGCTAGCACGAGTGGCTAGCATCTTCAGAGGTGTGTTTGCTCCGATTGCTCACAATCAGTCTAGTGTGAGCAATCGGAGCAAACACACCTCTGAAGATGCTAGCCACTCGTGACCGTTATTTTTTACCAACAACTCAACAAAAATTCATAAAATCCCTCTATCCAAAGTTACTGATATTCTTTAAATTGAGTGCCTGAACGAATCAGATAGGTAACTCTTTTTACTTTCGTGAAATAGAAAAGGAAAATATAATAAAACAAGTAACAGTTCTTCCTCTTCTTGCAAAAATCAACGCGAAATGTCATAATTGACAAAAGTAAAATGTCATCAGCCTTTGTCATTTCTAAATATCAGACCAATGCCGTCTCTAATAGAACAGCCTCGGAGCGAGATTTATGACGTCACGCTAGTTAGATACCACGGATTAATAAATATGTTGTACATAATTATTCCTCGTATTTTTGGTTTGTATTTTAAAAATGATATAGTTTACATGAAATATACATAATATACAGTTAATAAATACAATATATACACCTATTTATAGTAATAAATACTTTGGCAAATAAACTATGAACCATACAAATGCAGCAAATGTTTTACAATATACAAATAATGAATAGGTACATAAGATAATGGGTAAAATGTAAAATATATTTTAAATTTTGGGGTAAATATGAATTAGTTGAACTTAATAATCATATTTAAGTAATGTGGTAATGTGGTTAAGTAAATGGTTATCGAACTCAAATTTTGGGATGGGAAAGTTAAATTGATTGATTAAAGTTTTACACGTGCCAATTTAAAAAAAAGTTAACGATATTTGTATTTTGTTTATGCTAATTCTCTTACATGTAGATTTTTGCGAAGAAATATTTCATTTATTTTTTAAAGTAAATGCCAGTAAAAGCAAATATTATTTTTAAATACTAATACAAAGTAATAAAAAGTAATATACATATTATATAATTTTGATTCCTAATTTTTTATTTATATTTTTCTTCTATTACACTGCATGCTTAGAAAATTAATAAATGTTTATATTTCATGATTTTAAAATTTGTTGTTAATATAACAAATTAGTTCTGTAATTATTATTATTTAATAAACCAACGTTGCCACAAAAAAATTAAAGACTATATTATTTTTAAATAGGATCTAATATAAATAATTTTGACTTCTAATTTGTTGTTTATATTTTGCTACTACTTAAAAAAATGTTTATATTAAATGATTTTAAATTTTGGTGTTAATAGGTATATCAAATTATTACTGTTATTATTATTTATTAAACCTGTTTTGCTTAAAAACATTAAAAATCATTTTCCTACATCCAAAATAAAAAGTATTATTGCAGTGTAACAACAGAATATTAATAAAAAAAAATGCAAAATATATAGTCATACTATCCCTAACTAACTATAATACCAAAGAATAATATTCTTCGCTAATACCAACTAATACGAATATACGGCAACAGCGCCGTTCGTAATGTATTTTCTGTGTAAATACTAGCACCTCAATAAAAAAAAATAATGTGTCCTTATCTTTATCTGACTCAAAATCAAAGATGCCGGCTTTTTTTCATACCATTGCCACCGACCGCTGTCGGGTTTCTAGGAAAGAAACCTACGTCGCCGGGCGACTACTAAAATCCAGTTTATATTTTATTATAATCGATCCTGACGAATAAATGAATTTTACAAATGAATGAATTTTATAAATGAATTGTTTTTGCTGCCGAATTAATATATTTCAAGGCAGATGACGCATCTATTCGATATTTTTATTGGAATAGTTTTCGACGAATGTTTTCTTACTAGCTATCGAATTATTCGAATGAATTGCAACTATCGAATGTTTCGATAGTATTCATTCGATAGTTCCCACTACTAGTATAGATAATGAATGAACTCACACTTGTGTGACCAATTTTTTTACTTTGTATCTCTACTCATAAACGAGAAACTCCATAAACTCACGAAAATGGTACACCCTGTATAGTAGTTTTAAATCAAAATGAACTTACTGTGATAAATACGATACCAGAAAGTCGATTTTAAATATCAATTCTGATGTATTAGCATTCTGTTTCAACACTCCATTCACCCAACTTTTAATGGTTAAATTCTTAGGATCCACCTTGGATTTGGTGACCACTGCAGGACCCAGAGGACAGAAAGTATCCATAGTTTTACCCAGCAAAAACTGACCATGGTTCCTTTTCTTCTGCCAGTCTCTAGCGCTAATATCTTGGGCCACCGTGTATCCGAAGATGTAGTCTTGTGCTTGATCCTCTCTGATGGCTTTGGCAGTTCTGCCAATGACCACAGCCAGTTCCACTTCCCAATCTACAGACTAAAGAAATAAATGTCACCCTAAAAATTTACATGGGATTTCCTATACAGGGTGGTCCGAACTGTATTCCGGAAACTTCGGCAGCATATTATGCAGATAAAAATAAGTAAAAAAAGTTCGTATAAATGTCCTAAAATGCTTAGTTTCGGAGATACAGGGTGTTGAAATTTCATTTTTATTTCGATCATCTGCAAAATATGCTGCCGAAGTTTCCGGAATACATTTCGGACCACCCTGTATACAGGGTGACCTAGTATTACTTACGTTGGTTATTGAAGGCAAAACTACGTTATCGTTAGGTCCTACGATGACTGAAGGGAATTTATTAAAGAACATCGGCTCTGTAGGGTATGGAATATTCTGTTCATCACAATGTCCAGAGTAGTTCAGTCCTACACATGCTACTTTGTCAGGGTTGGTAATAGGTGGCAGCAAGACAGCATTTGACAGTGCTGTCACCGATTTGCTTTCACCTAATATCCTAGAAAACATAAATTTTCGTTATAAAACCATAAATTTTAATTTTGCCATTAAAATTGTACAGATTATTGTATAATAATATTTACTAATACTGTATGATCGAAAAAACGTCGTCCAGTTGGCTTGGAAATGACGATTTTGAAATGAAGATCGCTGTCATTTTATATGTAAAATTATATGTGGAATGATTTACATTTCCAAGCCAACTGGACGCTGATTTTTTTTCGATCATACGGCATAATAATATCAGAGTTATTAGGAAAAAAAATATCTTTTTTGAAAATGTCACCACCCTCTGAATATATTCATATAAAGTTTTTTTCTTAGAATAGGTCTAAGCATCACCACCTTAAATATTAGCACGCCATTAAGGAACACCCTGTATACAGGGTAAGTTTTAAATCAATGCAATTATTTTTTATTTGTATATATGTAACTTTTTTTAATTTTTAGTTAAAAAACATAATTTCTTCATAACATGGCAACATAGTTAGTAGATTAAATTTAAAAAAGAAAATCCAGAAAAAATCCTGTGGTTCTCAAAATGTAAGCAATTTTTTTTAAATTTTCAAAGTAAAAAATATCTCGGCCATTTTGGACTTATTTGAAAAACAGTAAAGAGAAAATATGTTTCTTTTATCGAGATCTTACTAGCCCTGAAAATATTTGCACTTATTTTAGACTCGCCCTGTATAATAGCATTAACGTTTAATGATATATTAGCTCCCTAATCCACGTAAAAAAGCTTAAAAGCGTTTCACAATTAAATTTACATTTTCATAAGAGAAATTGTTTAAGTAAACATTGTAAATTAAAGGTAATTCCATTTATCTGTCATAAATCTTAATAAAAAGCAAATAAACCATTAATTTACGTTGTAAATTATTTAGAAATGCAGTGCAACAAGTCCCTAATTTAAAAATCAATAAATTTTGGAGTATATCGTTCCTTTTCTAGCCTAGGGCGGTTCAGATTATTTTATCTCACTCTAACTACTCTCTGTACGTTGCTGTTGCTTGTTTTACAACATATTTCTTATTAGAGATGGCAAAATTCGAAATTTATCGATATATTACATTATTTCATCTCATACAACTATAAATAAAATAAATATAATTATGTTTAGTTTATTATTCATAAAATCCGAGATTACAGTATTTATTTCAGCAATTTATATTGCAAAAATTTACTGCTAAAATATGAATTGTGACTTTGTTATAACTTGGAATATTCCCAGCACATAAAAACTTTATAACGGTACAGTATAAATATATCAAATCCTTATATTGTAGTTGTTATGTACTTATCATAATAAATATACATACAAAAACAATTTTTGTAAGGATTTAAAACTCTTTTTTATATTGTAATTTTAATATTTGACAGAAAACTTCAAATAAAGAGTAAAGAGCTACTTGTGACTGTCACTGTCAAAAGCTTCAATGCCAAACATGATAAACTGAAGGATTGTGAAAACAAATCATTCTTAGTAGAGTATCTTAAAAAGACACAAAACCTATATTGCAGAATGCATAGTGACAGTAACTGGACCTAAAATTTGTATAAACGGTCACAAGTAAGTTAGGCGTAACACTGTAAAAAAAAATTAACCAGTAGTTAACACGATAGAGTAGAAATTGATCGATTCAGATCGAGAAAGGTTTATTTAATTTTGTTTGGATCTGTGTACTTTTTCTAAAAAATTGCAGTTTTACTGGTTGCATACTGCAAAATATCGATACCTAATTATATCGATATATTCTCGCCATCCCTAAACCTAACCATGTGATTTTTCAATAACATGCAAATTTATTATTTATTTTTAAATTATTTAGATGTAATATCAATAAAAATAAAATGATAGCTTTTACCTCTTTGATTTAGCATACGTAGACTCTCCAGCCTTCAAAAAAATCCACCAAATTGTTAGGTATAGTCGAATCCACGGAACTGATATCGATAATATCACCTCCTGGTGCTATTTGGGCCCCAAATGCTGTTGTCCTCCGGTTTTTAACCTGTACTGAACGTATCTCATGTTTTCCTTGTTGAAACACTAAAACTCCTTATTGGATCCGTTCTAATCACTTTTACAACACTACTAAACACTCTGGTACAGGTTATGGGTATCTGTGAGCTCATTATATAGTTTTAGCAAGGATAAACAAACAAATCTTAATTGCAATGTTGTAATGTGTAATTACACTTAAGAAAAAAATATTTAAAAGTGTTTTATTTTTATCTCTGTGTAAAGTAAGATATTTTTTCTTGATAAGAGGATAAAATGTCGCGTCTAGAACTAGAGAGGATTTATAGAAAGTTGTGGGATTTCGGAGAAAAGCAAACTGGTATTTGTACCTGCGTGTCTTAAATAATAAAGTAATAACTACTCAATGTGAGGTCAATGTTATTAAATATTTGCAAAGCTAGTTTTAGTATTGTTAAAATTATTATGTTTCTCATGATATAATTTGTTTTGTGTACGAGGGGTTTTCAAATATTATATTAAACAAAAAAAAACAGATTTAAAATACAGGGGGATATAAAAAATCGATTAATCCTTAGTTATGGCGCCGGTAGTTAGGCAACTAAGAATACACCTGATCCTAAATTCCTAAATCCTAACAAATGCTTATTAAATTTCACCCCTAAGCATGATTGACATAAGGTCGAAAAAAATCCTAGATCATATACAGGGTTGTTCACCACATACGACACGGAGTATTGTAGCTAAACGATTATATTTTTACAAATTTCAAGTTTTAGGTTCGATGAAGGACTATTAGAGGTACAATTTAAAAATAATTTACAAGATACAGAGTGTCCCAAATAAATAAAAAATATCAAAGTTTTTTTCAAATGCAGTTTCTACGAAAACTTGAAGGGATAGGTAAAAATGATATACAATTTGATAGACAATTAAATTGTGCATCTGATTCTCCTAAAATATACAGGGCGTTCTATTTAAATTAAACAAGTTATTGGCGTTTAAAGCTATAAATTATTTAAAATAAATTTTTAGACACTTTGTAGAAGGTAGTATTATTTTTATTATTGCAACACAATAACTGATCAATAAATAAACTTCAGTAAATAATTAGTACTAAAAACTTTGATACCCTTGGAGAAATGAAGCCTTAAAATTTTGACTGCAATTTCACAAAACTGAAAATATTTCAAAAACGGTAAGGTTTAAGTGTAATAAACCTTAATCAAATTTACCTTTATTTTAATCGTAGAAACTAAAAATGTAATAATATACAGGGTGTTCCATATAAAAAATACAACTTTGATTTTTTACTTATTTGGGACACTCTGTATCTTGTAAAATTATTTTTAAATTGTACCTCTAATAGTCCTTCATCGAACCCAAGACTTACAATTTGTAAAAATCTCATCGTTTAACTACAATACTCCGTGTCGTATGTGGTGAACAACCCTGTATACTTACGTGGATAAGTAAATCACCATGGAAACTGTCCCAAACATATCAACG
This sequence comes from Sitophilus oryzae, assembly GCF_002938485.1. Lineage (NCBI taxonomy): Eukaryota > Metazoa > Arthropoda > Insecta > Coleoptera > Curculionidae > Sitophilus > Sitophilus oryzae. The sequence continues at coordinate 1,491,728 of NW_022145837.1, forward strand.
ACTTGCATTTATCTTCTTTTTTTGTTGCACACGCGATGCTTCTACTCTATCTATCCTTGTCGAGGACCTATCGCCCACGCGCCAAATTTGAACATTAATTTAAAAAATTTAATTTGTAAAATGCATATATTTGAACAATAATTGAATGTTACTGTCACAAAAATTAAATTACATTAAAAATAAATTAGCCACTCCGTACGAATATCAATATTCTTAGGAAATATAACCAGAAAGTATGCATGTGGTTTAATATACATAAAATAACAACTGAATACTTTACTTGCCTGTGAAAAGATAATTCGGGAACATTTATATTATAATTTCAACACACCAAACACTTTCTTGTCATTTTTACGAATATTTACCCAAAAATTAAAACCCAACGAATAAAAAATAGAAATATAATTGCACAAACTTAAAATTAACGTCTCACTGAACAGACTTGCATCCTTGGCTATATAAAAGCGGTCGATAAAAGAGTAATTAATACAATGTTTAAAATAAAAAAGCAAAAAACAAGCGTCGTTGCACAATGAAAATAAGATCATGACATATCGTCGGTTTGGTGCAAAACTATCCTAAGTCCATTTTTTTCCGAAAATGCGTTATGCATGCAAACACTTACAAGGGGACGCATATTTTGCCTTAAAACTATCCTAAGTCAATTACTAGTGTTTCCTATCTATTAAAGGTATTAAATGCAAAATATCCTAAGTTCAACATTAACTTTTCTTATAAATGTAAAGTATCCTATGTCCAAATTATGGGCTTAGGATAGTTTACACGTAACACGAGTACCTCGTGAAACTATAATAAATGAAACACTTTTACAAGTCGCGTGTATTCGGGTGTATTATGTTTATCCAAAACGTGTGTCGAGGCTTGAAACATCTCCTAGATCTTGGCGGGATTGAATTGTTGTCGCTGCCATGGTGTATGAAGAATACTCTGGTGATGAAGATCCTTCAAATTTAGATGAAAATAGTCGAAGAAAAAAATGACTTATCTATATCATTTATCTTCAGATGAAGGTAAGCGGGAAAAGGTATGTCAAACCTTTTTTTTAAATACCCTCGGAATAAGTCACCAAGTAGTCAAAATTGTAGCAGCAAAGCGTAATACTTGCGAATACAATATGATTACTATAGAAAAGATAATAGAGGTAGACATCCGGCAAAATCCGCATTAGTGACAAACAAGAACTCTTAGTAAAACAACACATAAACTCGTTTGATGCCGTCGAAAGTCACTACTCAAGGAAAGACTCTTCAAAAAATACTTGCCTGGGTCTTTAAACATTTCCAAAATGTTTAGACTGTACATTGATTATTGTAAAGAAAACTGTGTTGACAAGAAAGATGTAGTTAGCGAATCCATGTATCGCTGGATATTTGTTAACAAATTTAATTTAGGGTTTCACATTCCCATAAAGGATCAATGTGATTTGTGCGTCAATTATCATAATTCGAATGACTCTGAGAAACTTCAATTGCATAACGAATATGAAAATCGCCTATTAAATAAAGAACTAATGCGGAAGAAAAAAGAGGAGGAGAAGCTTAAAGCTTCTGAGGACAGCAGCTTTTGTTTAGCTATCTTTGATCTTCAACAGGTGTTACAGTGTCCAAAAATAGATGTTGGCCAAGCCTATTACAAGTCAAAAGTGGCCACATACAATTTAACGGTTTATGAAGCTGCCAAAAAACAGGGATACTGTTATATGTGGCATGAAGCTATAGCATCCCGCGGAACTTGTGAAATAGGAAGTTGTATTTTAAAATTTATAAAAACGAAAGCAGAAGAGGGTTTTAAAGAAATATCATTTTTTTCTGACAACTGTGCGGGGCAAAATAAAAACAAGTTTATGTACATTACGCTACTTTATGCTGCCCTTAAATTTAAAATTAAAATTTCTTTGAACTTTATGGAGGTCGGTCATACACAAAATGAAGGTGACTCTATGCATAGTGCCATAGAGCGCTGTGCCAGGCGTATTCCAGTTTATACACCAGGGCAATGGGCTACAATTGCTCGAACTGCATGTATTAAAAAACCTCATATTGTAGTTGAAATGAATCAAACTGACTTTTTCGATCTGAAAGATATACAATTGCAATGTACAAAAAAAAACATAATGTAACCGTTAGTCCTGACACTGTTCGCAATAGATTAAGAGAGGTCAACTTAAGCAAACGTCCCTGGAGAGCTCAACCCTTAACGAGCGGAAATCGAGAGGTACGATATTTGTGGGCTCAAGATCATGTTCAGTGGTCGAATGAACAATGGGCCAATGTTCTCTTCACGGATGAGTCACGCTTTGGAATTCATCCGGATTGGAGAAGGCTTAGGGTATGGAGAGAACCGGGAAATCTTATTCGGTTGTATCATGTTCAGGAAGTGCACCATTATCAAGGTGGAACAGTTATGGTCTGGGGAGGAGTCCAGTTAGGCCGAAAAACCTATCTCGTTTTTCTTTAAAGGTTTCTAACAGGAATCACATATCGTGATTTAATTCTTGAGCCTGACGTGTTACCATATGCCAATGATTTTGGGAGAAACTTCATTCTCATGCATGACAATGCACGGCCTCATACAGCCAGAGTGGTAAGTGAGTTTATCAATGCTCATCAATTAAACATCTTACCCTGGCCGGCACAATCTCCTGACCTCAACCCCATCGAGCACGTATGGGACGCGGTCCAAAGAAGAATTTTGAGAATGGGTATGCCTCGTGAAACTCGTAGGGATCTGGTTCGGGCCGTGAATGCAGCGTGGCAGACTGTACCTCAAGAAGAGATCGACAACCTGATCAGGAGCATGGAGAGACGATGTAGGGCTGTAATGAACAGTAGAGGAGGCCATACCCTTAATTAAGTAAAAATGGTTTTATATTTTTTTTTAATTCATAATTTAGAATAAAAAAAAAATGTGTGTGTTTTTTTGAGTTCAATAAAAATCAAGGTAAATTTGAAAAATTCGGTAAATTTCGCATTTTTATTTCCAATACGTCCTGTAAACTATTTGTTTATTTTAATTATATTATATCAGAAATGCAAATAATAAAATTACTGACGATGGCTGGATAAAATTGTAATATCTCTAGGCTTTTCCGGTGTGTGTAGTAACCTGCCAACCATATGTAAAAAACACACATTAAAATCAACAGACGTATTTTATTAAAAAACAAAAATATATTCTTACAAGTTCAACTGTATCTTTCAAATTTAAGTAGAAAAAACTTTGATCTAAAACTGATACAGAAGAAACACCATACAACCAGATAAAACGATGTTGAAACAATGACAAGAAACATTTGACAGAAAAAATCCATGTCCAGAGTTACTTTTATTTGTTTTTATCCTTTTCATCTGATATCTGAGTAATAATTGGAAATCATTGATCTGTTTAAAGAATTACGATATAAATTAAAGCCACGTTGCTCGTCAGGCTCGCTGTGTAGACATAGGTACAAATTAAATTAAATTATGTTCCAAACTAAAGTGAGGTTAGGTTCGTTTATAAATACATCAGTCCGCTGGAGGCCGCGTGCGCCATTAGGGTGTTTGCCGCCTGCTGAGTTTCCAGCAATATCCTCGTTTCGTTCATCCATTGTCTGGCCACGCACCTCGGCGCACCTTTGAGGAGGTTCATGTATTTGAGGGCCTGGGCAAAGTCACCTCTGTCCAGCCAATACCTGAGAAAAAAGGAAAATATACACAATTCGGCAACGGTGCGTCGGGCATGTGTAGCTCCTATAATAAAAAAACTTAGGAATTTTGTATAAGTGCAAACCTAAAATATGTATTAGGATTATATCTGGAAAATATTTTAACTTCTACAGGGTGGTTTGGTTTGGTTTGGATAATTTTTTAATTTGGATATTAATAAAGAAATAAATAAATATATATATTTTCCAGCCTTCTTAAAAAATAATATTAAAAATAAAAGAAATATCCTGAAATCAAAACTACATTAGGTGTTTACTATAGTTGGTCTGTACTTACCTTGCTGTAAATATCGTAATCTTAAACCATACAGAGTGTTCAAAATTCTATGCCAAACATTGTAAAATATAGAATCATTTTCTTTGTATTTTAAATGGAATACCCTGTATATTATTTTTTTATTAGATGGAGTAAAATATGTAAAACAACAAAATAAAATATACGTGTTCAAGAGTTTTTCCGAAAAACTCACCGGTTTTTAAATAAAAAAAATACTCTAATATTTGAGGGGTGGTTTCACCCCCTTGGAACTGGAATTTCGAAAAATCCCTTCTTATCGAACCTCTACACCCTAGAATCAACCTGTATGCCAAAATTGAGCTTCTTACGTTGAGTGGTTTGAGCAGGATCGTGATTAATCAGTGAGTCAGTCACTTAAGGATTTTATATATTAGCAAGGAAAAGAGTAGTTGCACTCTCGCAAATATTTTCTGCCAGTTTTTGCAATCTGTCGAATATCGGCAGATTGCAAGACGTTTCAGTTGAATTCCGTCCGTCGAGCTGCGAGGTTCGAACGTTGCGTCCCAGCACAGAGACGGATTGACAAAAAATGAGTGCCTTACTGTGTGCTGCTATTATAATGGTAGTAATAATTCAAAAAATTGTTCTTTGAGTTTTTTTAGATTTCCATCGGATGTAAATCGGCAAACTGATAGTAATTGTCAATAAACATTTAATTATATTTGTTTATTTTAGAAGCTGAGATATTATGTAATTAATTAAATATTATTTTTTTAGCATGTGGGCAGATTTTAATTTTTTTTCTTAGATATACAGGTTGTCTCTAATATGCGCATGAAAATATTTTTTGATCAGGGGATTTGCCATAAAATTTTCATTCCAATAATAATTTACGAGATAATTTATATATAAATTGGTTTTTGAAACAATTTTAGAGTAAATATTTTGTATATCTAAAGTCTCCGCAAATTATTCATATTTTTTAATTGAAAGAATTTTATAATAGCATAATCGCTTATAAATTTAGTGTACTGTATTTTTTATGTTTTTTTTTTATTTTATGTGGTCGTAATATAACAATATTCAAAATATTATAGACAAAATGTTGAGTTTATATGTGAGGGTAGAAAAGTGCTACACCTAACTTTAAACCACCGTAAATATACAGGGTGGCCCATTAGTGCGACAAAGTCCAATATCGTCGTCGTTGTCGAAGATGTGAAAAAAGTTTTATTCGTATTTCAAGGTTTATAAAGGGGCGTATCCTAAAATATTTTGTTATATACAGAGTGTCACAAAAAAGTTATGGTAAAGTTAGTTTGGAAAAACACTTTAAATACAAAAAATGTTCACCTTTTAATTCTACATCTGAAAGAAAAATAATATACAAGGTGTTGCATTTAAAAAAAATGAGATACATTTTAAATATTACGATTTTGGTGACGCCATAAAAAATACCCTGTATACGGTAAAGTAAATTTTTCAACACGAATTTATTCTGGTATCCTTCATGTTTAAGAAAACATAGCTAAGTACTAATAAAGTTATATTCACTCTAGTTTTTTACCACTTTTCGTATATAATGTTTTTAACCAATGTTTTAGTAAATAAAAAATAGAATGGCAACACCGCAGTGTGCTTCAAATAAAGACAGTGTATTATATGCAAAATTTTATGCCGAATCCAGTTATCTACAGAAAATTAAATTTGTTTTAAATCAAAAAAAAGTTGTAAAAAATCTCTGAAATGGATAATAATATAAAAATATGTCATTATATATTTCTTCCGCATTTCTTCCCATCAGAAGATTTTCAGATACAGAAGAATTGTTACCTACACGAAATGTGAAAATATTCTGTTTTCAAGCAAGTTTTTACTCGATGATCAATTTTTTTTATTTTATTTTATTGCGAACTATATTTTCTGCCAGTTTTTGCAATCTGTCGAATATCGGCAGATTGCAAGACGTTTCAGTTGAATTCCGTCCGTCGAGCTGCGAGGTTCGAACGTTGCGTCCCAGCACAGAGACGGATTGACAAAAAATGAGTGCCTTACTGTGTGCTGCTATTATAATGGTAGTAATAATTCAAAAAATTGTTCTTTGAGTTTTTTTAGATTTCCATCGGATGTAAATCGGCAAGCTGATAGTAATTGTCAATAAACATTTAATTATATTTGTTTATTTTAGAAGCTGAGATATTATGTAATTAATTAAATATTATTTTTCAAACTCATATTTTCTTAAATACATATCTGTGAAACTATGGCGAGTGCCACGACTATACTTTGCCTAGTTAATAGACCACGACTATACAGCTACGTCAGTGGTCACGGGAGGCGAGAACAAGGTCATATAAAGTGGCAGAAAAAGAACAAAGGATTTGACAAGGAGTAAAGCTACTAGTTTCCTTATACTATAATATTAGCATAGATTATATTATTTTAAAAGAATCATCCTGATCCACTCAAATTTTTTTGAACCACCCTGTAAACTTTAAAATATTTTCCTGAAATACATCCTAATACATACTTTGGGGTTGCAGTTAACACAAAACTCTTAATTTTTTTTTATTCTAGGAGCTATACATACCCCACGCACTATTGTATGTACACCCTGTATAAACAAAAATTGTTTGAAACACCCTGTATTCTACAATCAGGGTGTTTCTTATTATGTAAGAAGGGACTATCTGCACTCCCTTTCTAGTTTTATAACAAGGGACTTATTATCTTTACGCTTACCTTGCTCTTTGTAAAATGTCATTTGTCGATAGTTTACTAAAATCGATTTTTTCATCGTTTAGCTCAGCTCTAGGTATGGGACTAGCGGCTTTTATTAGTAATAATGACTGGATGTAGGATAAAATATGAACAGGTAAGGCGGCACCTGAAAACAAGTTATTAGTTGCTGTTGGAAGTAAAATGAGAAATGAAAGTTTGTATGAAATTTCGCACAAATGAACATTAATGCGAACTATACAATATAGCTTAATAGCCGTTGCAAAAACCTCATCGCAACTTTATTGGAATATTTTGAACCGGGAAAGCAATAATAATGGCTCTTTATGTCCCTTAAATGCTGTTAAGAAGGTGAGTTTTGTTGATGTAAATAATAACTGTTTATTTATTTATAATTAATTTACTTTTGTTTTCTAAAATATTTTGATTGAAAGAAAATATGTAAAAGTGGACAACGCTGTGCCGCTCAGGCTTCAACAAATAGACAAACAAATAGAGAGAGTGAATATCATTAGGACTCTGTGTAATGACAGTTGCATACCTAACGACAAGATAAAATACATACCTTCTGCAGGAATTAAGTCAACCGTCCTTGCAACCTTCTCCACCTTTAAGAACCTCTCTCTAAGCGCGTCCTCAGGATATACACCTCTCTCTTTAGCCTCCTTTGGAATGCCTTCGATAACCACACAAACCAATTCATCGTTTTCAGCTGAAAAAGACCATTTCATATCCCAAAACTGCACATTAATAATTACAGATTTGATAAACGCTTAAACATAAATTTCAAAAGAATTAAAAAAACTGATAACTGACTAAATTACCGCCGGCGATATAGACTGACGAAAAAAATGCCGCCGAAAAACGAAGCAAATTCTTCTAGTACGGCGGTTGTTGCTAAATATACCAAAAATACCACCCTTCGGCGGTATACTTTTTTAATAAATAAAAACACCGCCATTATTTTACCAAATTTCGTGTGTTATTTTTTACGCCGTTAGCGACAAATTAATTCAGTTTTCCACCGGGTCAATTACAAATATAACAGTATCATGCCGCCGAATGACGGTATTTTTTATATTCCAAAAGTGCATATTAATAATTACAATTTTAATAAATGCTTAAAATAAATTTCAAGAGAATAAAAAAACAAACTGACTAATTTACCGCCGGCGGTATAAACAGTTTACGGGAAAAAATACCGCCGAAAAAAAAGCAAATTCTTCTAGTACGGCGGTTTTTGCTAAATATATAAAAAATACCGCCCTTCGGCGGTATACTTTTTTAATAAATAAAAATACCGCCCTTATTTTACCAAATTTCGTGTTATTTTTTCCGCCGTTAGCGACAAAATAATTCGGTTTTCCACCGGGGCAATTACAGATATAACAGTATCATGCCGCCGGATGACGGTATTTTTTTGTATTCCAAAACTGCATATTAATAATAATAATAAATGCTTAAAAATAAATTTCAAGAGAATAAAAAAACAAACTGACTAATTTACCGCCGGCGGTATAAACATTTTACGAAAAAAAATACCGCCGAAAAATAAGCAAATTCTTCTAGTACGGCGGTTGTTGTTAAATAGATAAAAAAATACCGCCCTTAGGCGGTATACTTTTTTAATAAATAAAAACACCTCCCTTATTTTACCAAATTCCGTGTGTTATTTTTTGCGCCGTTAGCGACAAATTAATTCAGTTTTCCACCGGGGCAATTACAGATATAACAGTATCATGCCGCCGGATGACGGTATTTTTTGTATTCCAAAACTACATACATATTAATAATTACAATTTTAATAAATGCTTAAAAATAAATTTCAAGAGAATAAAAAAAAGAAACTGACTAAATTATATACCGCCGGCGGTATAGACAATTCACCAAATTTCGTGTTATTTTTTCCACCGTTAGCGACAAATTAATTCAATTATCCACCGGGGCAATTACAGATATAACAGTATCATGCCGCCAAATTTTAATAAATGTTCCAAAATAAATTTCAAGAAAATAAAAAAAAAATAAGTTACCGCCGGCGGTATAAACATTTCACGAAAAAAATACCGCCGATCAGCGGTATGCTTTTTTAAATAACAGAAATACCGCCCTTATTTTACCAAATGCGTTATTTTCACCGGGGCAATTATAGATATAACAGTATCATACCGCCCGATGACGTTATTTTTTAAATTCCAAAACAGCAAAGTAATAATCAGTTTTAATAAATGCTTAAAAATAAATTTAAAGAGAATAAAAAACAAACTGACTAAATTATATACCGCCGGCGGTATAGACAATTCAAGGAAAAATACCGCCGAACAACGGGGTAACTCTTTCAAGTACAGCGGTTGTTGCTAAAAATATATAAAAAATACCGCCATTCAGCGGTATACTTTTTTAAAAAACAGAAATACCGCCCTTATTTTACCAAATTTTGTGTTATTTTTAACGACAAATTAATTCAATTTTCCACTGGTGCAATAACAGATGTAAGAGTATCATGCCGCTGGATGGCGGTATTTTTTATATTCCAAAACTGCATATTAATAATTACAATTTTAATAAATGCTTAAAAATAAATTTCAAGAGAATAAAAAACAAACTGACTGCATTATATACCGCCGCCGGGCCGGCGGTATAGGCAATTCAAGGAAAAATACCGCCGAACAACGGGTAACTCTTTCAACTACAGCGGTTGTTGCTAAATATATAAAAAATACCGCCCTTCAGCGGTATACTTTTTTTAAAAACAAAAATACCGCCCTTATTTTACCAAGTTTTGTGTATTATTTTTTCCACCGGAGCAATTACAGATATAACTGTATCATGCCGCCGGATGACGGTATTTTCTACTAAAAATACGGTTTTTTAGCCAATGCGTTAAAAAATCATTTTTTTTTCTTAAACTAACCTGCGGCTCTCACAACAGCATTGATCTCCGGCTCCAAGGGCCTGATCTGGTCCTTCCACGGTATACCCGGGCATCCCGCCCTGACGGCCCTCAGCAGGGACTGGCACGCGCTCCACAGCACCTGGGCCTGTTTGGACGAGGCGTCCGCATCGTTTCTAGCTGAAGAATTTCTCTATGAGTTACCCAGGCAACAGTTATTTAGCTATTCGGTGCGAGTAAAATAGTGTGCGTGCATACCTCGATAGACGTAAAGACCAAAAAATTTCCCATCAACAAAAACGAAATCGAACATCAAAACGTTTGAAAACAACAAAAAAAAGGTGACGGAAAGAAGTCATCGCGATGACTTTCGGACAGCAGGTATAATATTTCAGGTGGTAAGAGAGAATACCTTAATTTTTTTTATTAAATTATACAGGAATGCAAGGTGTACCTTAAATATAATTTTTTTAACTGATAGTACTGTATGATAAAAAAAAGGCGTCAAAGACAGCTGGGGAATGACAATCGATGATAATTTTAACGAGGTCAAGCACTAGATGTCATTTACAGTCCTTTTTCAATCTTTCTATGAATAGTGTTAATTTTTGAAAAGTTTTATGTCAATTTTTAGAAAATGACGTCTAGAGACTGACCTCGCCAAAATTATCATCGATTGTCGTTCCCCGGCCTTCTTTGACGCCGTTTTTTTACGCCACCCTCTTAAATTGTCAAAATTAATTTCAGCGACTATCAAAATGTTCAGTTGTTTTGGCGGTTCTTCAAATGTAGGGTTATGTAGGAAGTAGCAATATAACGTACTATTAATTTACACGATTAAAGAAAAATTTTGAGAAAATTTCAGATGAACCTGCAGTACTAAACAGTTTACTAAAATATACAATGGATACATCATGATTCCTTTGAAAATCGGATATAACATTTTTTTCGGCGACCATCAAAATGTTTAGTTTTTTTCGGCGGTTCTCAAAATGTTATTAGCGACAATTAAGAATTAAGGTTATGTAGGAAGTGGCAACGTTGCGCGCTCTAACTACACGGGTCAAGTAGATAATAGTCTGAGCATATTTCAGACATATCTGCAGTTCTAAAAAGTTTTCTAAAATATATAGAAAAAAATCAAGGGCAATACAAAAATTTCCACATTTTTTTGCGACTCCCAAACAAAATGTTTCCAGTTTTTCGACAGTTCTCAACATTTTCACGTAATAAGGGCAATAATTAAAAACGTACGTCATGTACGAACTGACAACGTTGCACAAAATTAGTACAAGGTTAAGGAAAAATCCTGAGAAAACTTTAGATGAACCTGCAGTTCTAAAACAAATTTTAAATTATACAAACATGCATAACGATACTTTTTGGACAACAGGTGAATTATTTGAGGTGTTAAGAAAGTTTATATTTTTTCAGTGGTTCTCAAAATGTTCGCTACCTTTTTGCGGTTCTCAAAATAAGGTTAGAATTAAGAATGTAGTAAGTAAATATCCTGAGAATATTTTAAACAAACCTATTATCTGACAAACGAATCTAAAACAGCGGAAGGAATTCGGACAAAAAAAGTAGATGTTGTCACGTTTAATTATAGAAAGGCAAAGTTGCTCGATATTACCTATAAATTGAATATATTTTAGTTCATTTCAGCATACATAATTATATATATGCTAATATGTTGACGTAGTTCTTATTGTAATAATGTATATTTATCTAATTAACAGTTTTCGTTCATTCTGCCTATTATAAAAGGTAAAGTATTTCCTTAAGATAATGTCCGCTTAGGGTAAGCTGGCAACGCTGACAAAATTCATCATGGCATCCCGGATTCAACCAGTCTGATTGGTCGCACGTCTTGCCGCCATTACCCACAACTCTATGCCCCTCTCTAGGAATAGTAGAAACAGTCACTACTATTGAAAAATCCAGTGCCGGTGTTACTGTATTGTGTTTTATATCTTTAACTTGATTTGTGTTTATTGTAATAAGTACACGCGTTTTAACAAATATTACTATATTTGGCAAATGACTAAACAAAATGTAGGTACATTTAAAGTAAAATAATATTATAAACTTTACTGGAAAATATTATAAAAATTCCTGATATATTTTTATGAAACACCGCACGCTCGTGGATATTTTATGAATGAAATCGGTCATGATTTTAGAAAATTGCGATCCCCTCACCGTTGCCCCGTTGTTTCAGATCCGTTTGTCAGACTGTACAGGCCTAAAAATGATTCTAAAATATGCAGACCATTTTAAAGAAAAAAAAAATATTTCTACATTTTTTTGCGAAAAAAAACCTTTATATTTTTCAGTCCGTTAAATACCCGTTTATCTTTTAGATAAAAAAAACACTATAGTCTCTCCAGCAAGTCAGGGAAAATTTCGCCAGACGACATTCAAAAAATGGCAGAAAATACAATTTGCTTTTGAACTAAAATGAACTAAAAATACATAGAGACTAAAAGAGGAGTTATAGGTCATTCTATATACCGCCCAAAACTTCGATATATGATCAAAATAACCCGTTTTTAAGTGTGCCCTTACCTTTAATTGATTCGTCTAGGCCGTGCAACCTTCCTACCATAGTGGCTACCTGCATTTTGAACTTGCACCTTTCTTCCTCTAATTGTTCGTCGAATCTCCTGGTCAAAATCCTCTCTATTTCTTCTTCACGCGTCTTGATCGCTTCGTTCAAATGATCATTGAAGGCCTGTGACTGTCTCTTCAACTGTTCTCTTAATTCTATCTCTGCATCTTTCCTCAATTTCAGCACCTAATATTTTTCTTATTAATTATATAATTATTTTATTCTAACAGGCACACAACACAATAATAATTTAGAATACAGTATTATTGAAAAAAACGTGTCATAGTAGACTCTGAAATAACACCATATAAATATAAAAATTTACAAAAATGTTCATTTAAATGTGTTAAAGAAGATTTACTAATCTGTAGACGCAATGTTCTAACGTTTATTTATGTATTATGTTTTTATAAAACGTAAAAAACCACCTCGTAAAGATACAGTTTTATACACGTAAGAAATTAGTTTTTTACGTCAATTTTTTTTTACCCATCCCTGAAAATTTAATTTTATCTCAGTCTAGAAAAGAAACACGAAATAACAATGTTATTGAGCACTAGGAACTTACTTTGGTAAAGGTGTGGATCCGGTGGCTGACCTTGAAGCCCATATTTGCTGCTTTTGATCATCGATACTACGCAAGCGCACATCGTCGATGTTGCCAAATTGCAGTTTATTTTCGAATTATTTGCAGTTGAAAATTTTTTTTGGCGTGTTAATCAATAATAATACAAATTCTATAATTTCAGATTTATCTTGATATCCAAAATTAAGGTAAGAAGGATAATGAAGATTGTGAAATGAAAGTATTATAATATATAATATTGTATTAATAATAACATTTATTTATATGTTTACATTAGAATTAAAATTTATCATTTACGGATTTTTTCTTAATGGTTTTAAACTTATTAGAATTATTTTATTTCTTTCAAGTTATTTAATTTCTAGTTATTTACAGGCAACAATATTTTTGATTATATGCATGTATTGATGTTTTGAAGTACTACCATGACGGGTCTTATTATAGAACAATAAACGTCAATCGGAGATAGAGGTAACATTTTACCTATTATATAATGTTACTAATATAATATACTTTGATTATAATTAATGTTTGTATCATAATTTCTTAAAAATATCAAGCATAGATATCAAGTTAGTGGATTTTATCGAAGAGTGTGTTGATAAGACTAAAATAAGCTTTATGTTTTATCTTTTTCTCTTTAGAAGGGAGATGGTTTGTATCGTAAAATACATTACAGTATTTAATATCGTGTACTTTGTTATTCTTTTCTTAATTTACTGTAATTTCTTGTTTCCTATAATGCCAAATCTTGACAATATGGTGAAGGTTGAGTTTTGATCTTATTAGTTTTATAAGAATAATAATAATAATAGAAATACAAGACTAAATTAAGACTTAGTTTGTGATTTATATTAAGATCTTTCTTATAATATTTGTTATGTCTTCATCTTAATACTATATTATGCTTGGTCTGGAAAATAAATGTTAAAATATCTTAATTTTGCATATCCTATTCATCCTTCCATTAGGAAAAATATGGTTTATAAATCATATATGCTAAGAAAATCACATAAATTAGGTGTAAGAATAGAGAAATCTTAATGTAGCAGAAAATTAATGCAATATATGTATAAGCAGAATTAAACAAGGTAACTGTTAATGTTGCTGAAGCTGATTCTACAATTTTAATTACGGAGGCTAAAAGGCCTTTTAAGGCCTCCGTAGTTTTGATGGAATGTTAAAAAAAATCTATTATGAACATGACATGGAGCTACAGCATTTAAAAATTTAAAAAAAAGAGAAAATTTGGACACATCCCGAATTTTTAATAAAGCACTTTTTAAACGTAGCATAATAATCTAGATAGGAATCTAGAGTTTTATTTCTATATAATTTTATTGACTGAAAATACATAATAAGCGTTCACGTATTGTGCGAAATATTAAAATAATATACCGCGTACTATGATTGAAAAAAAAAAATAGCGTCAGCAATGACTATGAAATGAAGATCGCTGTCATTTTATGGAAATGTCCTCAATCGTCATTTCCCAGACAACTGGACGCCGTTTTTTCGATCATACGGTATATATTGACAAAAAAACACTGAAAAGCACATATTTGTTTTCTACTGAAAATAATTCCAAAATAACTCACAATCTGGCAACATCGAAGATGTGCGCATGCGTAGTGTCTGTGACTATATGCAGCAAAAACTCGTTTCAAGGTCAGCCACCGGATCCACACCATTACCCTTACTTTTACACATACAAAGTAAAAAAAAGAGATTAAAGTTTAATTTTTTAAAGTCCATTAAAAATCATAGGTTATGTTTCTTCAATAATAACAAAAACATGTAAAACTTAATAAAAACTATAAAAAATCACTACCTGTTGTTGGAAACACGCTGTCAACCTCCTCTTTTCCTGTTCCACAGCCTCACAAATTTGCGCAATAGTCAAGGGCTCCAATCCACCCTTCTTAGCAGCCTCCACGGCATGTTCAACCTTGCCTTGCAACAACGTCTCCATCTTGGCCAGCTCCTTCTGATAGAACAACACATTGGCATAAACATGTAATATAAACAGGTCCAACTCCTCCTGATTCAACACCAATTTCTTTTTACCTAGATCTATATTCGGAAATAAGATCTCTAACTCTTCCGAGAAATTCTTCCTGGCTCTCTCAACTTTGTCCCAGTATTTCTCAGATACATCTCCGTGCTTCAAGGCCGATTGATACTCTTTTTTAGCAGTCTCCACGTCGTCTTGCACTTTGGAAATGTTATTTCTTATAATAACCTTCGTGTTTTCCGAAGCTACGAAGTTTGGACTTGAAATCAGCTCTTTTAACCTGTTGACATCTTTAGTAGCTTGTTCGGCTTTTTCTTCGGCTCTTTTGATACACTCAGTCTTTGATTTGGTTTTCTGTCTGACATCTTCCCACACCTCTGGCCTCACTTGATTGACAGCCTCATCAATTATGTGCTCTATGTCCTGGTTATAGCTCAAAAGAACGTGGACAGCTTTGTTATATGCGTTCACAGCTTCGGTAGCAGAGAGACATATTTTTTCTTCTAGTTCCGCAAGAGCTTTTGTATCAGTTTCGGAAGCTCTAGGTTTAGGGTCACCCGCTACAAAAAAAGATGTTTTTTAGTGTCTAATTGATTCAAAAATAAATTGCATGCTAAAAAAAATCGAGAAAAAATTAGTAATTATGTACCGATGTTAACTTTGGGTTCATCCGAACCTTCATCCTTTTCTTCAAGCCAAATTTCGTTATAACTCTCCTCTTTATCTTTGCATTCTTTTTTCAAAGCCGGCAAAATCGGTGAAGGGGCTGTTTAGTACAAGAACACTGTTAATATCACACAGCAAAGGCTCAAAAATCACAAAAATATCCAATTAACCTCAAAAAATTACCTTTATATTCCTTTGGAGGTGGAATGATGTCTTTTTTTCTTTTTTCAACCTTGTCCTCACCTACTATACTACCCAAAACGGACTTTTTCGTATCGCTGTACAGATCGGATAATGATTTGTTATCCAGAGTGTCAAGTATCGTTCCTGTAAAGGGTACGTAGGTGGTTAAGGTCTTTCTGAAGTTTTCGTCATATTTTGCGTAAGCCAGAGTGGCTCCACCAGCTAATGCTATGGCCCCGAGGGTCAAAAGGAACTTTCCCCCACTGCCCCCTTCATCTCCTTTGGATTTTGGAGACTGTCCCGGAGGACAAATGCTTTTGTCACTGTATTGTCTGACTGTTACAGCAAAACTACCATTTCCATTCGATATACAGCTGCTGGCAGTAATACACTTGGGGTTTGACTGGGGTAAATTTAGTAAGTTCTAAAAAAACGGTAAAAAAGTTTTTTTAGATGTAAATAGAGATGACATAACAGCAATTAAGTTTAAAAAAAAATTAATTTGTGTGAGACTTGCCCATGCTGCTCTTCTGATTAGGAGTTTACGGACCACTTTCAACATCAACATTCTCTGGTAGAACCACCGCGGGTTTTGGGAGCGGAATTTTGAAAAAGATCGGAAAATTCTGTTTCTTGACGATTGGTGACGATACCGACCCTGGTGGAAAAGTCAAAACTCGTGAACTTCGAACTGGAGGATGTTTCGAACGCTGATTTCAGGTACGTCCGGGAAGTATTTTTGCACGGAAATTTTGTCAAATACCTCCGGAATTTGTGGGCTTGTTGTTTTTATAGTTTTCTAAAGTTTCTCTTTAAAGTTGTCAAATATTTGAGAGCTTTTGTTTCTCGGTTCGAATTTCTAGGTTAGATTCTGGGGAGTTTACTTTTGGGTTGGCAGCGAACTGTCACTGCACTATATCTGTTCTTTTCTAACTTTCAAGTTTAAAAAAAGACAAAATATATATCAATTTTTTTAATTATTTAAAAAATTAATAAAACTCTTTATTTTTAGCCGCAAAATGCCGTGCCACGTCAGTTCTAACAGCAAGAAAATTATTCAAGAACGTATACCAGCCTAGTTTAGTACAACAAGTCATCCGAAAGCATTTCTCAGTACTCCACACCAAGCCGAATAATACCCTTTTAAATGAGCCTCAACTAATCAAGAACAGAATAAACCTGGTCGATACGAAGACCCTTACAAAATTCTCTATAAGAAAAGGTAGAAGAAAGGCGAACAAAGCTGTAATTAAGAGATTTTACAGGCTAGATTGGGGTATATGGATCAGGACAAAGTGTGGTCGTCACAAGAGACTGTGGAAGAAAAGGGCCTCAAGGAGGCGAAGATTGAGACAGCACGTGTTTTGTAACGCTACCCAAAGCTATCTTCTGGATAAAATGGTTGGTAGTTATTGGAGAAAACCTAAATATTATGTTGATGATCCTTATGAACCTTATCATAAAAGGGAAGATTTTGCGTATTCTGCGCGTAAACCTAGACCTTATTTTCCTCCAGGTGAATTATAAATAAGTTTTTGTTAGTTTGTAATCGAATAAAGTATTGAATTAATAAAAAATAAATTTAAGTTTTATTATTAAGATATTTATTTTCCTTGGCGCCATCTATGGACTAGTAGCCATACTATCAGTTTACAGTTTTCTGTAATTTTGGTTGAAGATTGTAGATTTCTAGAAAATAAAGGTTGATTCAGAAAGACTGTCTCATTTCTTTTTTTTTTTAATAAATTCAAAATAACTAATAAATATTTATCTATATAATAAATAGAGTAAGCAGTAATTTTTACCTCTACATAATTTTATTCTTCATGATCTGTTTTGATATTTAATACAAATTTTCTAGAAATTAATAAAAAAACGGAAACTTCGTATTTAATCTATGTGAATCGGCCTTTAGTGTTTTCATCAAATGTAAACAAAATTAAAAGTGGGGTTTAAATTTGTATTTTGAATATTGAGTAGCAGTTATTTTTATTTAAAAAAATACATGACTGGTAAGTACGACTATAATATTTGGAAATAAAACATCTTACTTTTTTATTAATACTTTTATTCATATATATTTTTTATCTATATCTACACAGGTAAATTTATAAAACTGTTAACATTTTAATAATCAATTAATTTGGCATTATAAACATTGTCATGAAAGAGTAAATGTAAATAATATCCTGTTAATATTATAGGTAACAGTGTTGTATAGTTATGAGTAATTCAGATGAAGATTCATCAACAAAACAAGTGTTAGAATATTACAAAAAATACTCCCAAAACCCCCATCTTCAAAAGTATTTCTCTGGAACTTCAACCACCATCACATATGCACCAATTTCTGATGAAGAAACTCCAGCATTAGCCATCAATATTCCTAAAATAATTATTACCGAAAGCAGTACCACAGACATTTATAGCGCTAAGAAATTGCAATCACTAGAGGGACCAAGTACTGCGAAAGGCTCAAGCCGATCCGTACATAGTAGCAGTGATGCAATTGACATAAAAGAGTCTCAGGATTTTGTTAAAGCTAGTACTTTGCAAAGAAGTAACTCACTACCTTCAAAATTATGCTCTAAAGAAGTCCATTTTGACTTATCGCCTTCAGAAAATGTCAAAATATTACTTTTCGGATCAACAAGCAGTTCAGATGAGTCGATAGAGCATGCACAGATAGAGAAACCTTCTAGTGAGAGTTCTAGTAGTGCTAAAACAAAATCTTCTCCAATTCCTAGTACAAGTTCATCTGAGGAAGAAAATAAAATTATAAATTTTGGAGTTAGTTTGTCAAGTTTGAAGAAAAAAATTGGGTTACCTGTTGCATTTTCCACACCAGTACTTCCAGAACCTGTTCATGGTGAAAACATATATACTACACCAAAAACAAGCTCTAGAGAATACATAAAGAGTCACCAAACTACAGTTCTTAGTGCAGTAGATGAGGAAAAAATATCTAATGTTTGTTGTAATACTGATTCAAATCAGGGGAACATAGACCAGGAGAGAACTAAGAAATCTTCATCAGGTGACGTAAAAATTGAAGACACTAAAATATCTGATGTTTCCAAAGGTGCTATAAAGAAACAGAAAAAAGAACCAATTAAAAAAACTGATAAAGAAAGTACCCAGGAAGAAACTAGTGTAAAAAGAACTAATCAAAAAGTAGTTCAGCTTACTATGTCGACTCCACTCACTCTTGACTGTCTATATGAAAAAAATGCAGAAGAAATAGCTATACAAACAGAAAAATTAGATTCAGACAGCGAGACCAGTGAACCGGAAGGTTCAAGTTGTGATAGTTTTGAGTATATCAGTAGTAATCTTGTTTCTTTACAGTCTTCCCAAGCCCAATGTAACGTTCACAAAAAAGACTCTAGCTTAGGGAAATCTTCAGGCTGTTCTGTAAAAGAAATGTCATCAGGATCTTCTAAATCTCAAACAAGTGATAGTAGAGAGGACATGGATAAAGTGGTTGATCTTTTACAAGTATTTTTGTCTTCTAAAAGGGACAAAGTTACTAAAAACAAGGACTATATAAAGAAGGTTATTAAAAAGATTATGTTCTCTAGTGAGTCTAGCCAGGAAAGATCTTCAAGTCCATCAAACAGTAATAATGAAGCAAGTCTTCCAAGAGATTCTGTACAAGAAAAATCAACTAAAACTAACACTGATTCTACTGAGCCTGAAAGTATAGTTAAAAAAAAATCTAAATCAAAGTCCAATGGAGATTATTTACTACAGTTCGCTGAAAATGAAAGGTTATATCAGATAGCATGGATTGATAATGAAATTTCACATTTATCCAAGCTTAAAAGATTTCTTGAAGCTAAAAACAACAGCGGAAGTGAGAAAGAAACCAAGAAGAAATCTTCAAAATACAAAATATTAGGAAAAGATGAAAAAACTAACAAAGAATTAGAGAGAGAATATATTATTGAGACTGATCAAGGGATTCCCCCAGGTGCAAACGTTAAATATTTTATTGATGGTCAAAAATTCACTGTAGCGCATTGTGACGACTCTAGTAAAGTATCTAAAAGTTCTGTAATAGCTGATATCGCGGTAGATTCAAAAACAAGCTGTACTAACATAAAAGTAAGCACTATTTGTAATGTTTGTAAGCATATTATCTGTATATGCAAGCCTGAATCTTTAGGAGAACCAAAAAACATAGGTTCTTTAAAGAAACCTGAATCTTATAGAACCAAACCTGAGAGTGAATATAGAGAAAAGAAGGAGTCTGAATTTTTACCTGAAGATTTTGATGAAAAAAAATCAAACTCTTTAGAGAAAGCATTTCAGAATTGTAACTGTACCCATGCTACCAATTCAAAATGTACCTGCCCATTTGTTGAAAAGCTCGCCAAACATTTTTCACAATCCAAAGAAATGTTTTATACTCCTAGACCTTCAAGTAATGTAGGTATGCAAGTAAAAGAAAGCGTTCCTGTTAAAATATGTAAGGAAGTACAAAGTAAAGTTGATTCTTTGGACAAACAAGTCCAATATTTGAAGAGTTTGATACAAATAAATGAAGATAATGGAAAATCTGTAGATAAAATGACCAATGAAGAACATAAGAATGGTGTAGGGGACGTAAATAAATGTGTTTCTAAAAAAAGTAGTTTAAAGAACCAAAAAAATGGCGATAAAAAGATTCAAACAAACAGATGCAAATGTACTTCAAAAAGTGTTCAAATTGATTATGAAAGTTTAAAAAGATTGAGAAGTGATTCAATTGATAAGAAAATTCAGACTGAAGAGGAACTTGTCAGAGGCTTTGGCGTTAATAGTACAGGGACATTTAGAAGTTCTTCAAAAAGTGTCCAAATTGGTATAAATGATCCATCTAATACAAACATTAAAACTGAAAAACAAACTTCTAAAGATACTGGTGGACCTACTATGTTTAGTGATAAAATGGTTAATAGTGGTACAGAGATGCTCCAAAATAGATACCAAAGTGCATCAAAAAATGTTCAAATAGATAAAAAAAGTTTATTAGAGAGATTCAGAACTAATGTTGAAAGCAATACAGAAAGGTTTCTTAGTAAAACTAGTAATTCAAATGGTCAATTGCTTTTCAATAATGCTCAAAAAGAATTTGATTCAAAAGCTTTGAACTATGAAGATGGAAAAGATCCTTCCAAAGGTGAAAAAAATGGTGCAAGAAGTCTTCAGTTTGAGGAGAAAATAGAAGCAATAGCTGATACAGTTAGTAGATCCATTGATAATATTAAACAAGCACAGAACAAAACAGATAGTAAATCAAAATTTGTTCAAATTGATAATGAAATATTGAAGAGATTGGGACGTGATTCAAGTGATAATGAGATTCAGACTGAGTCACTTGTCAGAGATTTTGGTGTTAATAGTACAAGGACAATTAAAGGTTCTTCAAAAAGTGTTCAAATTGGTATAAATAATTCAGTTGATGATACAATGGTTAATAGTGGTACAGAGATGCTTCAATGTGCCTCAAAAAATGTTCAAATAGATGAAGAAAGTTTATTAGAGAGATTCAGAAAGAATGCTGAAAGCAATTCAGAAAGATTTCCTAGTAAATCTAGTTCAAATGGTAAATTGCTCTTTAATAATGCTAAAAAGGAATTTGATTCAAAAGCTTTGAACTATGAAGATGTGAAGGGCCCTTTTAAAGGTGAAAAAAATGGCTCGCCAAGTCTGAAATTTGATGAGAAAATAGAAGCAATAGCTGATTCAGTAAGCAGATCCATTGATAATATTAAACAAGCCCAAAAAAGAACAGATAGTACTTCTAAAGGTGATAAAATTATTCAAACAGACAGATGCCATATATGTTGCTCAAAATTTGTTCAAATAGATAATGATCTTTTGAAGAGATCAGGAAATTATTCAATTGATAGGAAGATTCAGACTGAGGAGGCTCTTGTCAGGGAATTTGGTGTTAATAGTACAGGGACACTTAAAAGTTCTTCAAAGAGTACTCAAATTGGTATGAATGGTTCAGTTGATCATAAAATTGAAACTGAAAAACAAACTTGTAAAGATGTTGGTGTACCTACTATGTTCAGTGATAAAATGGTTAATAGTGGTACACAGATGTACCAAAGTAGATGCCAATGTTGCTCAAAATGTGTTCAAATAGATCATGAAGGTTTGAGGGGATTAAGAAGTGATTCAATTGATAGAAAGATTCAAACTGAGGAGGCACTTGTTAGAGAATTTGGTGTTAATAATTCAGGGACAGTGAAGAGTTCTTCAAGAAGTGTTGAAATTGGTATAGACAACTCAGTTAATAAAAATACTGAAACTGAAAAACAAACTTCTAAAGATACTGGTGTTCCTGCTGGGTTTAGCGAAAACATGGTTAATAGTGGTATACAGATGTCCCAAAGTAGGTGCCAATGCGCCTCGAGAGGTGTTGAAACTATAAAACAAGCTACCGAGGATGTTGGTATGTTTAGTGAGAATATGGTTAATATTGGTACACATATGTCCCAAAATAGAGGCCAACGCACTTCAAGAAGTGTTGAAACTGTAAAACATGCTTATAAGGATGCCGGTGCGCCTGCTAGATCCACTGAAAAAATGGTTAATAATGGTACACAGATGATCCAAAATTCCACAAGGAGCGTTCAGATAAATAAAAACAGTTTGCAGAAGCTTAAAAGCGAGTCTAAGGATTCTGGTACATTTGGAAAGTCCGGTGATAGTGAAGAAAAATCAGGGAGTGATGATGAAACATCTGCTATGTATTCACAAATGGGTAGCACTAGTAAGAAAATTGATGTTTTATTTAGGAGGGGGTAGTTTTAAAAGTTGCCGACTTCACAATGATAACACAACATTTTTTTTGATTTTTTTTTTATTATTTTTCTACAAAATCTTGTGAAATCACACCAATAATATTTCTCTGGGAGCTAAATCTGGCAAATATGGAGGGTGACCTAATATAGTTTAAACGTAAATCATTAGGTTTTGCTATGGAAATCACAGGATTGTAAGATAACTCATTGTTTTAGTGACACATAATTTTCTTCAGCTTTTATTATTTATAATATACAGGGTCCGACAATAGTGCGTTGGGCATCTGTAGCTCCTAGAATAAAAAACTTTGGAATTTTGAATAAGTGCAAACATGTATTTCAGGAAAATATTTTAACTTCTATAGGATGGCAAAATAAAACACTAAATCACCACAATACACCAAAACACTTTTACTTTTACACTGGACGCGCGTTTCGCTAACCATGTTAGCATCATCAGCAGATGATTAAAAACTAAAATACAATCTACAATTTGAGCGTTTATATACTCACTCAGTGGGCACCGAGTGGGCGTGGCAAGATCTAGCCAACCGAGTCAGAGCCCACTGAGCGTAACAGTTGGATTTCCGCTACTAGAGTAGTAGGAACAAAGAACTTGAAGGAATTGGACCGTTGTCTCTGTTCATACTATCTTTACATTTATTAATTCTGATGCTTTCATATGCATCTAATTGCCTGTAATTTGAGACTTGTTTAATTAATTTTAAATTATTAAGATCTATACAATGCTCTTTATCAACAATATGTTCGGCAACGCAAGATTTATCCGATCTACCATATCTTATCTGAGCTAAATGTTCTTTAAATCTAGTTAATATTGATCTTCTAGTTTGCTTCTAGATTGTATTTTAGCGAAACGCGCGTCCAGTGTTAAAAGTGTTTTGGTGTATTGTGGTGATTTAGTGTTTTATTTTGCTGTGTAACACCAAAGGTTCCAACCCTCAACTGTAATTCTATAGGATGGCTCAGAAAAGTGTGAGTGGATTGGGATGATTTTTTTTAATGGAACGCCCTGTATATTATTGCATTTTTGGTTTCCTTTTAGATCATTTTACATAATACCCTTTAATACTAAGATATGAGTAAATATATTTCGACAATTTAGAGGTATTAATAAATAAGAAAAAATATATATTTTTTAACCTTCTTAAAAAAAAACTGTCCTAAAATCAAAATTATATTAGGTACATATTTACTTTAGATGGTCTATACTTACTTTGCTATAAATATCGTAATCTTAAATCATACAGGGTATACAAAATTCTAAACCAAACTTTTTAAAATATAATTTTTCTTTGTTTTTTTTAGATGGATTTGTATTTAAAGTATTTTAAAATTTTTAATGGTTTCGCAGATACAGCCAGTATTATTTCATATGGCTCTTTCAATGGTAAAATAAGAGAAAAACCATTGGGTGGCTTTGATAAAAATTTACTATGGAAAATGCGGAAAATGCCATATGAAATATAAAACCGCAAATATCTGCGAAACCGTTTAAAATTTTGAAATTCTCTAAATACAAAAAATGTTCATTTTTTAATTTTCCATCTATTGAAAAAATAATGTACAGGGTGTTCCAGTAAAAAAAAAACGAAGAAATATTATTTTATATTTTAGAAAGTTTTTTACCGTAGAATTTTGAACATCCTGTATGATTTACGATGACCATATTTATAGCAAAGTAAGTACAACCCATCTAAAGTAATTACCTAATATAGTTCTGATTTCAGGACAGTTCTTGTATTTTTAATAATTTGTTTTAAGAAAGGCTGAAAAATATATATATATTTTTTTTATTTATTTATTAATATCTCTAAAACTACGGAAATATATTTATTCATATCTTGGGGGATTATGGTTAAGTGATCTGAAAGGAAGCTAAAAATGCAATAATATACAGGGTGTTCCATTTAAAAAATCATCCCGATCCACCCACACTTTTTTGAGCCACCCTATAGAAGTTAAAATATTTCCCTGAAATATATCCTTTGGTTTGCACTTTCTCACAAAATTCTCATGTTTTTTTTTGTAGGAGCTACAGATGCCCGACTCATTATTGCCGGACCCTGTAATTTATTGCATGGATGTTTGCTGTATACAGGGTGAAATCGGAAATTTTTCATACTACTCTTCTGTTTAAAAATTCATTAATGTTTTCTTTCTGTTCTTCAGCTGTAAGTATCCCAACATCTATTCTCGATCATGGACCTTTAACACTACAATCCACACAGAACAATTGTGCTTGTTGTGGCAGAAAATTGACTCAGGATGAGATCCAAGCTACTTTGTCCAAAAATAACCAGTCTCTATGTTGCTGTAAAGGATATAATAACCAAGCTTACCAAACCCATCCAATGTGGAATTGCTTTTATCATCACCAAGCCTATAATAACAATAATTACTATAATAACAACAGGGCAATGTTTCAAAAGTCCAAAACATATTGCAAAAGATGCAGAGAAAAGTTGCTTGAAACTGTGAAGAAACAGAGACATGGAACTGCATATACGTTGATTTTAGAGGAAAAAAATGGTGGAAATGATGAAAAAACTGATGGAAATAAAGGAAGATTTTCTGAGGAGGTCAGAGTTCAAGTTCCCAAAGTTGAAAAATCAAAAAAATCGAAAGACAGAAGAAACAGTCATGAAAAGAATAGAAACGGGAGTTTGAAGAAACATAATGGACTTCAAGATGATGAAAGTAAACGACAGTATTCTTTAAAGGTTGGTTTATTCAATAGACAGGGTGTTCCCTAAATAGGATAAAACATTTAAGATATTTTATGGAAAATTATTGATAATAAAGTGTTATACCTCTGGCATTTATTAGTTTATTATATTTTTTTTAAGGACTACTTAATAGAAAACCGGCCAGAATTCATATATTCTGCAGAATACAGACGACAGCTCATGCTGAACTCCAGAATACAGAGGGAGCAAAAAAAAGACGCCTTAAAAATGAACTTTTTAGAGGACAAACAACATAGAAATAACAGTATGATTTTTTAAATTTAATTATGACACATCCTGTATACAGAAAGTGTTTATTTTTTAGGTAATGTGAAGCTGTACACTGAAAAAGAAATGAAGGAAATTACCAAAAGAAATTACAGGAAATTACCGGAAGTTAAACAGAAAAATGTGGATAAATATGGTAGACGTCTTCGTGAGGCTGATAAAATAATATGCGATAGATTTGCGAAGGTATTAATATTACAAACACCTTATATATTACTAAAAATTACAAGATTAAAAATGTTTTTTTTTATTTTAGCACGTACAGAAGTCAGTTCTGAAAGGGAAGGCAAATTTTCCAATTGATCAAAATGTAGTAAACTTATGACGTGTATTCTAGTGTTTTATTTTTTTTGTGTGTGTGAGTCCTAAAGAAAATGTTAAGTACAAATAAATGTTGTCATTTTTTATATATTTTTTATGTTTTATATTGTACAAAATATTGACTAAAAATTAAATTATTTTTCTAATATATTAAATTTGTATTTTCTTACTTTTAATATAATATACAACTTTACCGATATACAGGGTTGTTCACCACATACGACACGGAGTATTGTAGCTAAACGATTAGATTTTTACAAATTGTAAGTTTTGGGTTCGTTGAAGGACTATTAGAGCTACAATTTAAAAATATTTTCACAAGATACAGAGTGTCCCAAATAAATAAAAAATATCAAAGTTGTATTTTTTTAAATGGAACACCCTGTATATTATTGCATTTTTAGTTTCTATGATTAAAATAAAGGTAAATTTGATTAAGGTTTATTACACTTAAACCTTACCGTTTTTGAAATATTTTCAATTTTGCGAAATTGCAGTATAAATTTTAAGGCTTCATTTCTCCGAGGATATCAAAGTTTTAATACTAAATATTTACTGAAGTTTATTTATTGGTCAGTTATTGTGTTGCAATAATAAAAATTATACTACCTTATACAGAGTGTCTAAAAATTTATTTTAAATAATTACTAGCTTTAAACGGCAATAACTTATTTAATTTAAATAGAACACCCTGTATATTTTATGAGAATCAGATGCACAATTAATTGTCTATCAAATTGCTTTATACCACTTCTTACCTATTCCTTCAAGTTTTCGTAGAAAATGCATTTTCTTATGATTTAGACCCCATTTATAGGAATATTGACATTTTAGATGTTTTTAAAACAACAAATGTACAAAATATACAGGCTAGTAATACTATCGTTTTTAGTAAAACGATAATATTACTAACCCATTGCTGCAAAAAAGAAAACTATTTAAATCTTTATAAAAGAGTATACCATTAATTAAATATACCACCAGTATTTCCGCCCAAATACTAATTAACTACATACTTAATTGTGTTCGTTAATAAATTATTCTAAATAAATGTGGATTTGAATCAGAAATCAATATATTAATAAGTTATGAAATGAACGTCTCTGTAAAAAAAAAAGTAAAAGCATTGTAAATAAGCATTTGTCAAAAAATTAAATATCATTTTTAAGGTGTTACTTTTTACCACACTCTCTAATTCACATACATAATTCGATTTTTTAGTATTTGGAGCTTATTATTAATCAACGCAAACAGTCAATTAATGTAGTTTGAATACTGGAATCATATTAACTGGTCCTCTTTAACAAATATTTTAACAGTTTTTATTTATTTTTTAATGAAATAAACAAACTATATCGACTATATTAGTATCTGTACTCTTTAAAAATTTGGTACATCCTTAAAAATAATCTAAAATGTCAGTATTCCATGGGTATATTGATAAATGAGTTCTAAGTTAGAAGAAAATGCATTTTCTACGGAAACTTGAAGATAGGTAAAAATGGTATAATACAATTTGATAGACAATTAAATTGTGCATCTGATTCTCATAAAATATTCAGGGTGTTCCATTTAAATTAAACAAGTTATTGCCGTTTAAAGCTACTAATTATTTAAAATAAATTTTAGACACTCTGTATAAGGTAGTAAAGTTTTTATTATTGCAACTTACAATAACTGATCAATAAATAAACTTTAGTAAATATTTAGTATTAAAACTTTGATATCCCCGGAGAAATGAAGCCTTAAAATTTATACTTCAATTTCACAAAATTGAAAATATTTCAAAAACGGTAAGGTTTAAGTGTAATAAACCTAATCAAATTTACCTTTATTTTAATCGTAGAACTAAAAAATGTAATAATATATAGGGTGTTCCATTTAAAAATACAAACTGATATTTTTTTATTTATTTGGGACACTCTGTATCTTGTAAAAATATTTTTAAATTGTAGCTCTAATAGTCCTTCAACGAACCCAAAACTTACAATTTGTAAAAATCTAGTCGTTTAGTTACAATACTCCGTGTCGTATGTGGTGAACAACCCTGTATACGTGTTTTATTTATATCTAAGAATTTTAGTTCCAAAAGAAATACCGTATGATCGAAAAAAACGGCGTCCAGTAGGCTGTAATGTCCATTTGATAGCCATCGCTGACGCTGTTTATTTTTCGATCATATGGTGCCATGCTATATCATTCTGAAGATATTTATTAATATAAAAATGTGTCTTTAAAACTAGAGCCACAACCTACGTGAAGATAAAGGCTTGAGACAAAGATATATGACGTCACGAAACTAGTCAGCCTGTTGTATAGTGTTTTAATATGGGGGGCTATTACATAAATATTAAAGTTTGACTGACTCAGAATGAAATCAAAGCTAGTTTATCCAAAAATAACCTGATCCTATGTTGCAGTAAAAGCATAACAGCCTATGTTACTGCACCCATCCAAGGTGGAAGTGCTTCCATCACAACCAAGCCTACAAGAACAAATATTACTGTAATTGCAACAAGTCAGTGTCTCAAAAGTACAAGACATTGCAAGAATTTGAAGAAAAAGAATACTGAAAGTTTGAAGAAAAATAATGGCTTGAAGATTATGAAAATAAAGGACAGTATTCTTTAGAAGTTTGTTATTTTCCACGCCACAAAGATGAAATAATTTATTAAAAAAACTGTTAAAAGTAAACTGTTCAAAATACTAATAAGATTGTTAAAAGATTAACTTACAGTAACGTAGATTTGTTAGTTTAGTTACCAAACACTGCTGGCGCTGTGAAAGTAGAAGTCTAGTTCTGCTACCAGTCGCTAGATGGCTTCGACGTACATTCAACTCCCATTGATAAGCACTTGAGCAGCAGGAGATAGAATAGACTCCTGCGGCACTAGTACTTAGTAACAGGACAGAATTCAAGCCAAAAAATGACCTAGAAATATAAATAACGTTTATTATAATAATATATATTCGTTTTATTTTTAATAAAAACTGGTGATTAATAAACCGACGCGACGCCTGAGGCCTGAGGAGGACAAAAACAACCAAATCGTTGTGTAGATAAATAGTTAATAAGTTGTAAATAGTTCTTTAAGTAGTATTATCCTTTTTGTTTTGTTACTTAGTGTAAAATAAATTGTGTAATTAGACTTTCTATCCACACGGAACCGACGAAAAACGTAACAATATATTTCTAAAGCAGTACATCTTATTGTGTACTGAGCTTACTGGCACTACTCTTCGTACACACGAAAATTAGCACCCAAAGGCAGACCTCGCCGACACTGTATAATAAGAAAAAACTAAACGAATATAAAAATACCTATAATATGGTGCAGGGGGACCACCAGGCTACTTATTTCATTCAATGCTCGCTGCTAAGGTTAAGTAATACGACCTCTACATAAAAAGCCAGTTGTATATAAGTTGGAAGCAGGCAGACATTAGCAATTTAGGTGATGAGTTGTTTAATAAGAACGAGAACGTAGAAATGCCTATAGATAAATTTGACTAAGAGATATAGGTAGACCCACATTATCACTATAACGAAAAAAATTGTCTTCTAATATGGAATAAGTGTATTATTTGCCAATACTTGTTAGAATTAAATTATATTTATTTTGTTAAGTAAGCAGTAAAATATTGATTGTTTCAAAAAATTAAGGTTTCTATATTTGATATGCTTTTGGCTAAGAAGAGTTCGACAAACAACTTTTAAATAAAAATGACAGACAAAAGTGTCACTGAAATATATGTTCTCCCACTGGACAGACTATACCGGGTGCGTCTCAAAAGTGGCTCACCCCCTATAACTTTTTTATTTTTTCAGATAAAAACACGAAATTTGGTGTGTTAGTATATGACATAAATTAGGATTGATTGACGTATTCAATTGTTTTTGGTCACTTCCTGTTTCACAGGAAATGACTACAACTTTTGATTTTTAAACGACACCCTCTTTATTTTTTTACATTATTCGACAGAAAATTATACTTTGAATAGAATAGCGTATCATATTCGCATATGGTTTATTTGAAATTGTAACATGCGGTTCATAACGAAAATTTGACTCGGAATACCAAGTGTGTGGTACCAAATTATTAGTAAAAAAATACTTTTTCCAAATATGCTAATGAGGCACCCTTGTTCCATTTCAAAAAGTTGAGATATGACTAAAAATACGATTTGGGCATCTTTTAGTCGGCCAGGACAAGACACGAAAAACATTAGACGATCAAATTTATTTTTCCAAGGCTCCTTAATTAAAGATAAGTGTTTTTAACTCTAGATTGTAATTTAAAATACGATTTTTTTAAGCGAAAATGTCAAAAGTTGACGTATGATATGGCATTCTATTCAGAGTGTCATTTTCTATCGAATAAAGTAAAAAATACCGAGGTTGCCATTTAAAAATAAAAAGTTATAGTAATTTCCGGTGAAGAAAGAAGTGACCAAACACAATTGAATACGTCAATCAATCCTAATTTATGTCTATACTAACATACCAAATACCAAATCTTGTTTTTTTATGTGAAAAAATAAAAAAGTTATATAGGAAGCCACTTTTGAGACACACCCGGTACCAGATATTGTTTAAGTATCTTCGAAGAGTTTGAGGCATTATATAAAATCTATGGACTGTTTTCCAATAACTTTAACACGTGGTATTTTTAAAATAAAGCCTTATATTTTTTTTAAATAAGATTTTCCATGTTCCTGCATTTAGATTTTCTATTCTAAATACTCATTTTATAAAAATTTTCTTTTGAACATCACACTAGTTAATTTTTATACAATACAATCGAAAAAAAAACGGCGTCAAAGACGGTCAAGCCCTAGACTTCACATACATGGCCTGTACTATTCTATATTTTTATATTGAATAAAAATGATTTTTAAATGGTGTAGTTTAAAATTCCAGAATTTTTCTTTTTTCGGAAATAGATTTGTGGGTCTAGAAATATTCTATCCTTTTATAATCTTTCTACAACCAATACTAATTTTTGACAAGTTTTATGCCAATTTTTAGCAAATAACGTATGGAGATTGGCCTCGCCAAAATTATCATCTATTGGCATTTCCTAGCCATCCTTGACGCCGTTTTTTTTTCGATCATACAGTATTTATACTTTCGGTAAAAACACTTGCACTTATTAATGAAACACTCTGTATAACTATTAAAATATTTATCATAAAACATTGTTTCAAAGTACCAATAAAAAATATGGCTGAGATACTTAACAACGTTCAAAATTTTGAAGAACTATTAAGAAAATATCTACAATATTAGCACAGACCTCACTTGAAAACAGTTAGAAATAGTAATATTTCGAAAAATTACAAGTAAAAAACAGATTTTCATCACAACACCAACGTTATTGTAGATCACCTTCAAGAAAAAATTATTTTTTATAAATCCCTATCAATATTTTTATGCAATCAGTACATATTTACTTGAAATTAAAACATGAAAAATACTGCCATACCTTACATATCCATATATCCCAATCAAGCCATTCTATTTAGATGATATTTGTAAATAGATCCACAAAAATCTGGATAATTTAAACACTGGAACAATAACAATGTACGTGGAATCTGTCGAAAAAGTCACAATCTTTGAACTGGAAGCATGGTAACCCGCCAACTCAACACGCTATACGAAGTCTGATGAGATCCATGTGTTCAGGGGGGTCACACAATCACACAATCACGGATCAGAGGTCACGATAGTAGATAGATTGAGAACAATTTGTATTGAATAATATAAATCAATGAATAAAAAATATTTTTTAATAAAACTCAAAAATTACACGTTTTTTTTAATTTATCAGATTTTAATTTAATTTATCAGATTTTTTTTTATTAATTTTCAATTTTAGAATTAATTTTTTGTATATTTTCTATTAAATATGCCATTTTTAGGAGTTAACTTCCGTTTTTTTCCTGTTGAGGTAAGTAAAAATACCGCAAAATGTGTTTTTTTCTCAGTAGTTTTTATACAGGTACGGTCGAAAAGTTATTGCTCTTCCGACAACTTAAAAAATATGTAGATGGCGTCCCTTATAAGTTAGAGTCCTATTGACATCGAAATCAAATTTCTCAAATCAAAAAAACTCCAAAACATCAATTTTCATGCAAAAATCTACATTTGTTCAGAATTTATTTGGAACTTCTACACCCTGTATCTTCAAAGGAAGCATTTCAGAATACACATATACCTAGTATTAAGCAGTACTTTTGAATATAGTTTAAATTTTTTACCTAAATTTTTTATAAATTACTAGCGTGTACCCGCGACTTCGTTCGCGTCGAATTAATAAAAATAAATTATGCGTGTCCAAGCGTTTTCCCGAAAGACTAACCGTTTTTTAAATAACAAATATTGTAATTATTATTGCGTTTTCACCCTCTTGGAATTTGAGATTCGAGAAACCCCTCCTTATCGAACCTCTACACCCCACAGTCAATCCGTTTGCCAAAAATCAGCTTTAAATGTCAAGCAGTTTAAGCAGAATCGTGATTACTCAATGGTCATATTTTATGAAACACCCTGTATAAATTTTTAAAAAATCTTAAAATATGTAAAACAACAAAATAAAATATACGTGTTTAAAAGTTTTTTTCCGAAAAACTCACCGGTCTTTAAATAAAAAATATTCTAATATTTGAGGGGTGGTTTCACCCCCTTAGAATTCGAGTTTCGAAAAATCCCGTGTTATCGAATCTCTACACCCTAAAGTCAATCCGTTTTCCAAAAATCAGCTTTTTACGTCAAGCGCTTTAAGCAGGATCGTGATTAATCAATGACCAGATTTTTCGAAACACCCTGTATACATTTTTAAAAAATCTTAAAATATGTAAAAAACAAATAAAATACATGTACAACGCGTTTTTTCGGAAACTTGACCGTTTTTAAATAAAATATATTGTAATATTTGAAGGGTGCTTCACCCCTCTTGGAACTGGAATTTCGAAAAATCTCTTCTTATCGAACCTCTACACCCTAGAATCAACCTGTATGCCAAAATTGAGCTTCTTACGTTGAGTGGTTTGAGCAGGATCGTGATTAATCTGTGAGTCATCACTTAAGGATTTTTATATATTGGTATAGAAGATAAATAAATCTTTATAGAGGATTTCTTAGACAAAAATAATCTCTCCGCCGCTGGTCCGCGTGGATATCCTTTAAGGCACCGTTCACACACACGATTAAATCTATTTAAATCCTCATTTTATGATTCATTTACCGTCTATTAGGTACAATGAACACCACACACTGAACACTTCCTTATTAAACCTGAATAGATATTCCGAACTGTTATGCAGGTCTATTATGCCTCTATAAGCGTTCCCTGTAGAGCTGAGAACTGTCATTAAATAGTTAAAAAAAGAAATAAGCCAAAATAAGTGGTGTGAAAAGGACTTTATTAGAATTATATTTGTTTTTTTTTTCTATCTTTAATCGAATTAAAAATATATTTCTACAAGTTAGGCATTAATAGCAAGTGTCTCTGAAATAAGTCTCAAAAATATTTACTTGACAAGCAACACTAGAAGAAATCTGCTGTCAACTGGCCTGGACCAACAAAGGATTAAAAATAGATGGAGAATAGCTTAACCATCTAAGATTCGCTGATGAGATAGTCCTAATTGCCAATAGTGCTGAAGAACT
Source organism: Sitophilus oryzae (assembly GCF_002938485.1). NCBI lineage: Eukaryota > Metazoa > Arthropoda > Insecta > Coleoptera > Curculionidae > Sitophilus > Sitophilus oryzae. The sequence continues at coordinate 1,525,219 of NW_022145837.1, forward strand.
AACAAGCACAAATTAAGGAACTAAATACATCCAGCAATAAAGTAGGTCTCTATGAATTTATCAAAAACTAAAGTAATGTACAACGAACCAGTTAGACAGAAAAGACATTCTAATAAATAACACAACACTGGAAATAGTAGAAGTATATACCGGGTGTTGCATCATTGGACGGGACATAGGAAATCCCATGTAAATTTTAATGGGGTCAATTATTGGCTTCCCTAATTATTTTAGGGAATAATTATATTTAGGTTTATTGAAGAGCACTAAAACCCACATTCATAAGAATAACTTTAGATATTTTTTATTAGACCGTTTACGAGTTATCGCCGATTTCATTTTAAATATTTCTCCTTCCTTATGGCCCTGTATTTACTTATGAGCACCAGTCAAGGTAAAAGATAACTGACAAATGAAGTTGTCATTTCAGAAATTTACCTATTTAGTGCTTTATTATGGTGCTTTACAAGTAAAATAAAGTAATCAATTACAAGGTTAATTATAGTATTATTACAATATTCAATAACTTATTAATTTGGTTTGGTTTGGTTTGGTTAATAGTACCTAATTAAATTGTTAGAACTTTAGGATTTAAGAAAAGTACTTGTAGGCAAATTTCTGTCTAAATTGTTAACTTTACAAAATAATCCATTAATAAATTTAATTTACAATATTAGAAAAACTGTTAATCCAATTTATATTAATAGTAATAATGTACCTTATGTGGTCTCAGCTTTACATGACTTTCTGCCTTATATTGATAATCTTTATGTTAGTCAAAATTTTCCGTGTTATGAAGTTAGTTTCAATATTTTGAATGATTCTATTAAATTAGTTGATTGTCAAATTAATAAACATGATTTTTCTATTAAGGAACAATTTTTGTCAGTATCTGAACGTTTTAAAAATTCTCATATTTTTATTTTTTACAGATGCATCTAAAAAAGATAAAGAACAGGATTTGGAATATATATTCCATATATAAATTTTAAATTTTCTTTCAAGTGACTACCTGATTCTTTAAGTATTTGTAAGGCAGAAACCATAGCTATTCATGATGCAGTAAAGTTTGCTATTAAAAAGAACTTGCGTAGTGTTATTATCTTTTCAGATTCAAAAAATTAGTAAAAATCTCTTTAAAGCATCTGCTGATTATTGGACCTTAAGAACCAAACGTTTAATTTGTTTAGCAAATTCTAATGGTTTTGACATCAGGATTGCCTGGATTCCAGGTCATTCCAATATCTTGGGAAATACAGAGGCAGATTTGTTGGCTAATATTGGAAAAGATTTAAATATTCCGAAATCTATGGAGATGGATTCAATAGATATTTTTAATTCAATTAAAACTGATATTTTGTGTAATTATAAGGAAAATTGGAAATCTCGTATGAAAGGAAAAAAGCATGTGTATTTTAATATACAAACAATCTTCCCAGATAAACAATGGTTTAAAAATTTCCAGTATATAGATAGAAGACATATTACAACGTTAATTAGAATGCGTACAGGCCATTGCTTAACAAAAAACCATTTATATAAAATTAAAGTGAAGGAAGATCCATTCTGTGAGTGTGGCTCTGTTGAAGACCTAAATCATATCTTTTTAGAATGTCCTATAAATTTTTTGTTTAATTTCGGATTTATATCAAAAAATTTATTGAAATGAATTTTCCTACTCCAATATCAATATTTACAGTTTTGTCTAAGCCAAGTGAAAAATTAATAATTAATAGAAACTATTATGATATATTTTTAAACATAAATAGAATTAAATTATAATGCTCAACTTTCTATTTTTTATTTTCTTTTGTTTCAGTTTCCGAGATGCAGTCTGTTTGTGTGACCTCTATCCTATGTGCCTTTTGTGTGATATAATCTTCCTTTCAGCACGTCATTTATATATTTAATAAATAATAATAATAACATTTTACAGTCACAGGTCACAGGTTACCTTCATGAAGTTAGTTATATTAAAATTTACCCATTATACATTTTACTCAGATAAGAATCAGTGGCCTTGATATGGTTTAGAGCCAGTCAACATCTTGGTCACTCCCAAATTGAGCTGGCGGTTGCCTTGTAGCAGAGCCATCATAAAAAAAGAAGAAGAAGAAGAAGAAGATGTTCAAATATTCCTCCATCGACTGCTAGACAATAACCCAGGCGATCATAAAATTCTCTTCTTACATTCGCTAGTTGGTAAACTGAAATTCTATTGCATTCGGCAGAAATAGCATTTTTTAACTCGTCTAGATTTGGGTATTTTTTATCCTTTGTATCCTGTTTTTAAATGGCCCCAGAGAAAGAAGTCATTTGGCGAAATATCGAGACCTTGCTGGCCAATTTACTGTATGATTTAGGCCAATAACGTTTCCGTTAAAACTATTGTCTAAATATTCCCGAACAGCCAGGGTACTATGTGCCGGGCAGCCATCCATTTGGTACCAAACTTCCTAATTTTCCCTAGCGGCATCATGTAAAGCAGGTAAAATATGATTTTCGAGTAGTTCCAAATAATATTCTACATTTAAATTTCGGGTAAGAAATAATGGCCCGATAATATTGTGTCCGAATATCCCTGCCCAAACATTTCCGATGTAGGAATGAGTTTTCAATAATAATAAAGCACTAAATAGGTAAATTCTGAAATGACCCTAGGAAATGACAACTTCATTTGACAGTTATCTTTTACCTTGACTGGTGCTCATAAGTAAATACAGGGCCATAAGAAAGGAGAAATATTTAAAAAGAAATCGGCGATAACTCGTAAACAAGCTAATCAAAAATATCTAAAGTTACTCTTTTGAATGTGGGTTTTAGTGCTCTTCAATAAACCTAAATAGAATTATTCTCTAAAGTAATTAGGGAAGCCAATAATTGACCCCATTAAAATTTACATGGGATTTTCTATGTCCCGTCCGACGATGCAAACCAAACCAAACACCCGGTATATGTATATTTGGGACAACTAATGCACAGCTCGGGATCTCTACTATACCAGAAATCAACTGAAGAAATGGAAGAAACTCAATCATATTCAAATCTAGAATCTAGAATGCCACTTTATCTAAAGAAGAAGACATTCGATCAATGTGTCTTACAAGTCATGACAGATGCATGCGAAACATGGATACTTAAAACGGACATTATAAGGAAACTGCAGGTCGCACAACGCTCAATGGAACGAAATATGCTGGGAATAACCAAGAAAGACCGTAAAAGAATAGAGTGGATACGACAAAAGATCCAGATAATAGACGTCATCCACAGAATAAAATTTCTCAAATGGCAAACGGACAACAGATGGACCACAGAAATTAGAGCATAGAGAATTAAGAGACCTAGAAAAAGACCAAATCTGAGATGAGACCATGATATTAGGAAATTATCAGGGATAACTTGGGCCGTCATAACTAACCAACAATAGACCCAACTACAAAAAGAGTATTTAAATATATGAGTGAGGCTACACCATAATTGGAAATGGTTGAATAAGCTGAAAATGATGATGATGATGATGATGAACTGGTCAGTCTCTACATTGACCAAAAAACTCATTAAAAGGTGAATTAAATTTTTGCCAATTCATTGCATATTAAAAATAAACCTTGTTTTTCAAAAACATCTTAAAATTCGTTTACAATATGTTAATTCCAGATAGTTTATCACAATATTTATACTGATGGTTATGATTTAATTAATTAATTAATAATACAGAGTGTCTCTGGAATAATGAGATTTAGGAATAAAATCTAGAAACATGAAGTATTGAATTATTTTTCTTTCTGAATTTTTTTTTAATGGAGGATGAAAAAATTGTATGAAACTCTATTACATCTGGGTCTAGAAACATTCATAATAAGTCAAACTATGTCTTTAAATTCATTTAGCCAATAATATGTATAAAAAACATTTTTAGAAACCCGTATCTAAAATAGTTGCTTAATCAAAAATAAAATCTTTTAAAAAAGGTCCGATTTTTCTTTATCTCCGAAACTAAAAATTCATTTTTTTTATTTAAAAAAAAAGAGATTTTAAATTATCCACATGGAACCGAGTAATAATGCAACACTATGTATTATACAGGGTGTAAAGAAAATAATATAACAAACTTCAGTGGTTCAGTTCTACAGAAAAAAAATAAATCAAAAGTAAAAAGAAAACTTAAAAACATCCAACTTTCTTAAACACAATTTCTTTTGATGAATGATATTCAAAAGTCAAAATGACATTCCTAGCAAATTTTGAAGTATAATTAGTGAGAAAATGTTGAAAATAAATAATTGAAAATCACTACCACTAATTTTGATGTTCCGAATGCTTACATGAAATTACAGGAACAAAAAGAAGCGATAGCCTCTAAAAAAAATAAAAGAGGCTTTTTTAATATAATTTAATAAAAATAATTGTATTGCTCATGCATCTGTAGATGTTAGTAATGTATAGCAATCGCTTTTTTGATTTTATATCCGCCATAGAGGACATTTTTTAGAGGAACAAACTTCTTCACTAAGGGTGTATTCCGTTGCTTACCTTGGTTATGGTTTTATGTTCCGTTTCTATCGGTTTCCTGTAAGTTTACTTATTACGGAACACGGTTCCTGAAAAATTCGGTTATACAGGTTGTTAACTCGACAGTTACTTATAGGGGAGCAGAATGGCAACACTGCCTATTGAGAACGCATGCATTATCGATTTTTCTGCCGACTCGTCCCGTCGCGTCGTCTATCGACGAGCGGGCCGAGGTTGCCATATTTCAACCATAAAGCTCTTGCCGCGAGTAAAGCCGGAGTCTCATGCATCCGAAATCCGATGGTACGACATCCGAAATTTGAAGTTATCGTGTGAAATAAAAAAAGCCTGTCACATACATCCGAAAGTTCGTTCCGAAATTTGACAGTTTTAACATTTTTCTGCTGCGCTGAATAGAGATTCATGTCATGTTTTATTGGGCTGCCATAAAATAACTTCCTCGCCAAATATCCGAAATTGCCCCACTTCCCACTAAACTTGTTTTAAAAACAAATGTTTTCAAAAAGTGAGGTTAAAACACGATATCGTACAAAAGTTAAACAAAATTTAACTTTATGCGACGTCGGATGATTAGTTAAAATTATCGGATAAAAATTGTTGTCAAAATATTTCGACCAATAGGAGCACCGTCGGATCGTCGTGTCATCGGATTTCGGATGCATGAGACTCCGGCTTAATGAACAAAATTAACAATCTGTATATAACTGTCGCCAAACCAACCAGCGAGCGCGAGAAGGCTGGTTTTTCTGCTTTTGTTTGTCAATCAATGTCATTTATGTGACAGAAATCAAGCAAATATTGGAAGTTCCAGTGAAATTTTCATTTAATTTCTAAAATTTGTAATAATATTTTGTATTTACATACAAAGCAATCGAGGTAGGCCGTAAAGGTAAATAAATTTCATAGAACCGCACAGAACTAAATAGAATGACTTTTTAGGACCATTTAAAGTTATCATGCAGCCATTGTTTCTCAAAGTCAGGAACATTTAAAGAAAACATGAAAAACAAGACAACAAATAATCGTGAATCTTTTGTAAGCTATAAAAATATAAATATTGATTAGATTTGTTTATTTATTATTAATATTGGAGTGCAAATCTTCACTTGAGTCATCTAACGAGTTTAACAGTTTATTAATAAAGTATAAAGTACTTTTCAATATTAAACTCCATTGAAAAAAAGAAACAAACATAAAAGCAGAGAATAGGTACATTAAAAAAGCATAAAAAATTTTTATAATAGAGATATTGAAATTTAGAAACCGTCAATATTTGACGTTTCCAATTTTTTTCCAAACCGTTCCGTATCATTTCCGTATCAAACCGACGTTTTCAGGAACCGCTCTTTACCGTAGTTTATCGGTCTGGTTCGCATGGTTTTGCAACGGAATACAGCATTATCGTATCCACTAATTTTGGGGTACTCAATGAAGCTTTATTAATACTAATTAACTTAAATAGACACTTACCTGAGGACTTTTTAACCTGAGATTTCTGGAGCGTCGTTTCTGGCTTCGGATCGAATAAAAATGAACTTTACGCCTTGTGTCGCGATCGCACACTCACACTAAGACACACTAATCAACGTCAATTGGCTTTATATGGGTGAGCCCACATCCCCGAGCCAATTTAGCTTAAATTAAGAGATTGTTTCCTTTTGTACACGTTATTATCTATTGCTCTCCTCAGCACGGTGTAGTGTATATATAAATACAGGTCCCAGTCATGTATCTGTATACAAGTTTAATTCTAACTCTTAATAATCTTGCAATGAAAATTTAAGAAAAAAACTTGATTGATGGTTGTCTATTATCAGCTGTGTATGTTGTGTACTGCCTGGTGCTACAGTAGCTGTACTGAATGATGCATTGTTTGAAATGACGAATTCGTACATTATGTTCACGTATATGTATATACAAGTGGGTGGAGGATTTTAAATTATTTCGTTGACGAGACAAACAGTGGCGTAATACCAAATAATCGTGAAAATTATAAAAATTAAATTAAAAAAGTTAATTAGCGTCTTTTCCAGTGGTGGCGTTAGTTTTGAGAAAAATAAAAATGGAAGAAAAATAAATGTAAAATACTTGAATTAAATGAATAAATGAATAAATGCCTTTATTGTCAAAACATTTTAATTTTGTAGACAAGGTAAACTAAACAAACAAAGTAAAAACAAACAAAGATAATACAAAACATTATACAAATAATAATTGTCGTCTTATTGTTTTAAAATAAACATTATAAATGTTGTTACAGTAGTAGTAGAACTATCGAATGAATACTATCAAACATTCGATAGTTGCAGACTCATTCAGGCAATTCGATAACTAGTAGAAAATATTCGTCGAAAACTATTCGAATAAAAATATCGAATAGATACGTCATCTGCCTAGAAATATATTAATTCGGCAGCAAAACCATTCATTTATAAAATTCATTCATTTGTAAAATTCATTTTATTCGTCAGGATCGTTATAATAAAATATAAACTGGATTTTAGTTGTCGCCCGGCGACGTAGGTTTCTTTCTAGAAACCGACAGCGGTCGGTAACGTGGTATGAAAAAGCCAGCATCTTTGATTTTGAGTCAGATAAAGATAAGGACACATTATTTTTTAGTGAGGTCTGAATATTTACACAGAAAATGCATTATGAACAGCATGTTGCCGGTATATTCGTATTAGTTGGTATTAGCAAAGAGAATATTATTCTTTGGTATTATAGTCGAGGATAGTATGACTATATATTTGCATTTTTATTAATATTCTGTTGTTACACTGCAATACTTTACTCTTTGAATGTAGGAAAATGATTTTTAATGTTTTAAGCAAAACTGGTTTAATAAATATTAATAACAGTAATAATTTGTTATACCTATTAACACAAAAATTTAAAATCATTTAATATAAACATTTTTTAAGTAATAGTAGCAAAATATAAACAACAAATTAGAAGTTCAAATTATTTATTAGATCCCTATTTAAAAATAATATAGTTTCTAAAATTTTTGTGTGGCAACGTTAGTTTATTAAATAATAATAATTACAGAACTAATTTGTTATATTAACAACAAATTTTAAAATCATGAAATATAAAGATTTATTAATTTTCTAAGCATGCAGTGTAATAGAAAGAAAAATATAAATAAAAATTAGAAATAAGAAATAAGTATATATATATGTGTACTTTTTTATTACTTTGTATTAGTATTTAAAAACTAACATTTGCTTTTACTAGCTACTTTAAAAATAAATAAAATATTTATTCATAAAAATCTAAATGTAAAATTAGAATAAACAAAATACAAATATCACGTTACCTTTTTTAAATTGGCACGTGTAAAACTTTAATCAATCAATTCCCAATTTTCCCATCCCAAAATTTGAGTTCGATAACCATTTACTTAACCACATTACCACATTACTTAAATATGATTATTAAGTTCAACTAATTCATATTACTAAAACATCTAAAATACAAATACATATGTATTTTTAAAAATTAATTTTAAAGTTCACCTCATCTCTCTTAAAAATTGTTACTTCTCAAAATTTCCCATTAAAAAATAGACCATATACCGTATAAAAATTAAATAATTGAAGATCGGAAAATCACACAAAATTTTCGGAAAAATTTTGACCACTGCACACGTACACAATCATCAATTTAAAAAAACACTACTACTTTAGTATTTTAAATATTTTAATAAACACAAAAAATAACTGTATTTAGAGGCAAGTTATAAAAATTTGGAAGGACTAATGCACTGACGCAGACAAAATCAAACGAACTAAATTTGCATTTATAAAAAGCATTCGATAGTCGTGGCTTAACGATAATCATTTAGTCGCACGGCGAGGTTGTCACATATGCTTTAGTATACATATGAATGAATGATTTTATTCGAATGAAACCATTCGATAGTTGAAATCATTCATTCAGTAACCATTCGATAGTCTCTCTTCGTACCTCTTCGAATTCATTCGATAGTTCCCATCGCTAGTTTACAGTTTCAAAGAATAAAAAAATAAAAATAATATTCAAAAATATTTAGTTCGTTTATAGTAAATATCAATGATCTCTAAACAAATTTATTTCGGTGTCAGTGGAAAATATAGCAATAACAAACATTAGACCAATTAACTTACAAGATCAAATTGATTATAAAATATAATTCATTTTCGGCGTATAAAGCCTGATCTAGTAAACAAGTTCAATGCTTTGCGAAATGAAGAAAATGATATTCTAGTTTGATTTCAAATGGCAGCTGATTGTGCATTTTTTCAGTTGTATAATATTGAACTTTTAACTATAACTCTGAGCGTGGGGTAGGTAATAAAGATCTTGCTCCGCGTTCACAGGTGGATAAGTGTGAGATGGCCTTTCTTGAGAAAGCTGATACATGCTTACGTATTAGGCAAACGATTCAAATATAAACGGAAGGAAGGATTAATATTTTTAATTTTTAAAAAAGTCGACAATGAGTTCTGCTGTTTAGTCCCAGTGAATATCGAACGCTCTCAACTTAGAATGGTTGTAAACTTCGGTAACTCAGTAGAATAGACATTCATATTTTAACAATAAATATGAGAAAATAACTCGTACTGTATATGAAACTGCAGTTCATACCCAATAAACTTTTACTCACGTGATTAAGCTCGATCGGCACAATTCAAAATATTCTAATAAAGTTGCGATGAGTTTTTACGGCTAATCTTTCAATCTTGTACAGTGTGTCCCACATTTTAGTTGAAATCATAGGGTATCTCCGTTATTAGTGAAGATGAAGGGTGTGTTTTGCACAAACCTGTCCCTTTTCGTCAAACGGAAGATGCCGTAAACAAAATTTTCATAGCCCTCTTCATTTCTGAGCTACAGGGTCTTTTAGAAAATTTTACAATTGGGACACCCTGTATCTCTGTTGACCAAAGATATCGAGAAGGCGAAAAGCTGCTTATTGAACTTTTTACGTAGAATACAGTGGCGGCAGTCTGTTTTCTACCAAAAAATATTTTGAAAATATGAACTAAGTTATGTTTTCATTGGAACATCCTGTATATTTATAAATCATATGATCTGTCTTTATGAGCTTCTCAAAATATATATCACTCATATTTATTTTCACTATTTACTGCAATATTTAAAAATATATCATTTTCTTATTAGTAGGCCAAATGATAAATAACAAAAAATCAAAATGGTATTTACTAAATAGTCATACACATATTAAAATTTATTTGGGATTGATATACTTTACTTTGAAATAACTGTTACCACTGAAACTGTGAATATATATTTTTTATAACAGGATGGGTTTTTTTTGAAATGCTCTAAATCTTGAATTATTAAAGCATTTTCAGGTGTTCGACATTGTTGTAGTGCCCACGATATATTTCGTATTTCAAAATCCCAAAATCAGAAATCGAGAACAGCAGAAATCCGGGAATCGAGGAGGCTATCAATAATAGTTCATTGGTTCCAATTCATTGATTTGAAAAATAATAATTTAACAGTATTCTAATATTTCCATAGATATGAGAATGTTTCCCATCTTGCTGAAAATTGTCACGTAAATTAGCTAAAGAGATATCTAAAATTTCCGATACGATAGATTATTCTTACGTATACACATATTCCAAGATTTACAAATAGCGGTAGAGTTAAGTTTCCCTAATATGCCAAAAGAATTTTTATTAGCACGGCTCCCAAAATAAAACAAGAGACAGATAGCAGTATACTTTTAATAATTCTTTAGTTTCTTTATTATCAATCATAGCCTACTAATAATATGATCTTTCAATAAAACTTTTAAATATTGCAGTAAATAGTGAAAATAAATATAGAGTGATATATATTTTGAGAAGCTTATGGCAAGACAGATCATATGATAAATAAATATACAGGGTGTTCCTGTTGAGAAAAACATAACTTTAAGTTCATATTTTTCAAAAATATTTTTGGTAGAAAAACAGACTACTGGGACTGTAATTGATGTAAAGAGTTTCTACAATAAACAGTTCTTCTCGATAGCTTTAACAATAACAAGTGCAAATTTGCAAAAGACCTAGCTCGGGAAGCAGAAAAGAGGCTATGAAAATTTTGTTTACGGCATCTTTCCGTTTGACAAAAAAGTGAGACAGGTTTGTGCAAACCGCACCCTTCTATCTTCACTAAAAACGGAGATACCGTATGATTTCAACCAAAATGGGACACCCTGTACACTGCGCACTAAAAGAGGTTCTAAAAAATCATTGCTCGACTGCAAGGTCTGCTAGTAAACATTTTCAAGCTTAAAGTATCAAAATAACACTATTTATTGCAAACCAAAACTCGTAATATAAAACTAAAACACAAAACGAATCCTGGCCAGGAAATAAATAAATAAATGCGGAAACTTGACATTTTTTAACAGCAGAGCTACCACCTGAATCCCCAGCGCGAAATTTAAATTCCGATTACTCAGCACGGCGCCGAATATGTTCACGGTGGGCAATGATGTATTTAAAAATTGCGCCTTCGATTACGTAACTAAAAGTTCAATTGGTATCAAATATAGATTTCTAGATATGACGATAAAAAAAAACATTCTATTTTGACAAAATAAAGTTATGTTTATTAGAGTTTTATTATTTACAGTTCCTACAACATTTGAAATCCCTTGAGCTAGGCAGAGAATGTGGATCTGGCAAACTTCAAAGAGTTCGAACTTTTCGACTCTTTGCAGCATTGGAGTATAGCTGAGATATCGTGGTCGAAATGCGACGTCTCTGTTAAACTCCCTTTCAACAGAGGGTACTTTGCAGTTCTTCCGCTTTTCTTGCTAGCCATCATTCTACTGCTGCTTCACAAAAATAATTAAAAATGATATAATACAAATACAATTTGAAACCCAATAAACAGAAGAGATTGGTGACGTCATTACAGCGTTTCGTTCTCATCCCAATGTTTATTACTGATTTTACGCGAAAAGATTACAATAAAGGTTTACGTCTTGTTTTATATCTTGAGAGATACCTTTGTTTAAGTACAGTTTATTTTATGATATACTTACGACCTCACTCATGTCAGATTTCTTGGAATACAGCGTATCAAGGACTGGCGGCTGTCTGTTCGATGAGGTATTCAATGTTTCTTGTATAATTGTCTATAATAGTAAACAGTAAGTATACAGAGTATAAATATAATATTATTATGTACAAACAATTATTTTGACAATAAATTGTCTTTTAAAAAATCCAATCAATCTTACACATACAGTCTCCAGAGCTTTAACAAAGCCAGTATCTAAGACGGCTCCAGAGAGGCCAGCTCTCCATTCTCGACATCAGATATGCAAAGTTTCATACCACGAAGGTCGTCGTCTCGGCGCACTCAGTGATAAGGTGTTCTGGTGTTTCCCCATTTTCCCCACAAAATGCATTCGCTGTTGTTTCTCAGCTTCAGCCTACTGAGGTGTTCGTTGAGACAGTGTCCTGTTAGAAACCGTGACAATCCGGGTGTTTTTACTTAAGGAAAACCTTTGATTTTCTCGGTCGTAAGTTCTGAGAAACTTTTCGAGTGTCTTAGACCGTTTGAGGACACCCATTCCAAGTTACGGATAAGTCTTCAGATTCTTCAGTTCCGCTTTCAGTTGGTTCCCGTTTGGAAAACAAAGGAGACGGTTCTGGTTCAGTTGGTGGGTGTTCGCTCCTTTCCTAGCTAGAACATTTGCTTTTCGTTGCCTTTCTATCCCTTGGTGAGCAGGCCTCAAGTGGAGGACTTTATTTCTTTGCCTAATTTGAGCTTTTCTAGACATTCTTGACCAACCAATTGATGGTTACTAGGTTGATCGCGTTAAATTAACATGACTATCGGATAGGATGGCAATTTCCTGTTTCGATAGTTCTATCTAAGATAAATTGTACGCATCTTTCGAAAGCGTAAATTTCTGCCTGAAGGATACCAGGGTAGGTGCCCATTATTGGTTCGGAGTATTTAGTTTTCGGCCCAGATACTCCTATTCCTGTCCCTGCTTTGGTTTTGGAAGCATCAGTATACCACGTGATGGTATGATCTTTTATATGCTGAGTAAGCGTTTCTTTCTTCCAATCCTTTTCATTATCTTATTCTATGAAATTAATAGTAAAGTCTGTCCAATAATGTGTGTCCAAAAAATGATAGACACAACTGACACTGTCAGGAATTCTCTCGTTTGACGGACAATACAGGGTGAAAAAAATAGTATACTAAACTTGAGCAATGAAAAATTAAACGATCTAGGTAGAAAAGAGAGAAAAATCAAAAAATTTCTTTGATCTAAGTGAAAAACAATCTTTGGATTGTCACGGGATTTCTAACAGGACACTGTCTCCCCAATAAACACCTCAAAAGACCTCCCTAATAAACACCTGATCACTGAGCGACCCATTCCTAACAAATACAGGAGTTAGGCAGAGTATATATATAGGAACTGCGAGAGTATTGAAGGCATGATTACAAAATCCCGCTTAAGATGAGCTGGTCACGTATGTAGAATGCAAGAAAACCGCATACCAAAATCTCTGATTTACGGTGAGCTTGTAGACGGTAAGAGGAGGCCGGGTGGACACCTGAAAAGGTACAAGGACATTTTCCACGAAAACTTCTAGTGGATTAACATGCAGAATGAGTGGGAAGAAGCAGCTCACAATAGAACTCAATGGAGAAGAGTTGTAAACTCAGTTAACAGCGACAAGGCAATGAGATTTTTGAATGTCCGGAGTGGGGTAGGCAGATAACATCACGTATCGGGCTTTTCAGTCACAGAAAAGCTCATGAAAGAAAACGCCTCGCGTGACCATCTTCTGTATGTATGTCGAATACTCGTCAGCGAGTAATGGCTGTATGTATGTCTCAGAAGATTGAAGCTAAGAAACAACGGCGAATGCAGATTATTCTGTGGGGAAAATGGGGAAACACCAGAAAACTTTATCACAGTGTGCGCTTAGACGACAACCATTTTTACCATAAACTTTGGTACGACTGATATCGGAGATGGGGAACTAACCACTGTAAAAGCGGCTCAGATACTGGCTTTTCTTAAAGTCCCGAGACTGTATCATGAGTTATAACTCAAGAAAAAGGGACACAAGACACAATAGATCTGTAAGGTTACAATCTACAATCTACACTCTACCTTGGTCTACGCGGGTACTATTTCTCCACTTCGAACAAGTACTGTTGTCATTTGAGCAACTTCCATCAATACTATCCTTGGAATCCCTGGACGTGTAATGCTCCAAAGTGGTGGTGGCAAGTTTGACTGCCGTGTTCAACTTGTGTCTGGCATTGTCGAACTGAATCAACAGATCTTGCAAGTAGGGAATGTTTGTATCACTTTTTGACGTTCTAAAAACAATTAACAATGATTTAGAACAAGATTGTAAATAACAATATCAAATTGGAGGACATTTAACAAGAAATAAAAGTGACTGAAATATCGTTTTGCTGTTTTTTTTTAAATACCTTGTTAAAAAGAAAAAAAAATCAATATAATAAATTTTATATGTTTACAGAAAACCCACAAATACCCAGATAGATACTTAAATTTCACATCTAATCACAGTATAAGTGTAAAAAAAGGTGTTATAAAAAGTTTATACGATAGTACACATTTCACTAAACAGAGATATAAACCACATAAAAAATACATTAATAAAAAACGACTATCCACCAAATTTTATTGACAAAACATTAAACGAAATACAAACCC